>NW_028274816.1:43504112-43666612 GCF_037043125.1 Eumetopias jubatus | reverse complement strand
CGTGGATGGACCTCCCTTCTGGAAAATTCTCCTCCTTCCTGCCATGGGTCTGCGGTGGTGGTCACAGGGTGCTACATCATGCCTAAATTGTCCCTTTACCTCCACTGCTCTTCTCACCACAAACTTCTGAAAACTGGGGGCCACGTCGGACACCCTTCACCTCCTTGGGGAGTCAGCAAATGGTGAGCAAGAACTCTGCGTTCATCAGCCACCCCTGGGGCTTGGCTAGGTGGGCAGGCCTGGGAGGGTTTGGTTTGCAAAGGGGAGCTGGTGGCCGGTCACTTCCTTGTCCAGACCGTTGGGCACCATGGCATCCAATAGCTGTGAGAGATGCTTCACTCCCTCATTTAATCAATAAGTCTGTACCACTGATCACTCGAAAGGGACTGGGAATGAATGCACGGGAAAGCTGAAACAGACCAGGCTCCTGCCCTCTTGGGGCTTGAAGTCTCATGCAGGAAGAAAGACATTAATCAAATACTTATACAAATGATGAATGTCATGATGACAGCTACAAAGGAGAAAAAAGAAAGAACATGGGCAATTCTGGAATCATAGTGCAGATGACCCCACTAAAAATTTGGGCCACCTGCCTGTTTGTCGATGTTATTCTCACCTAGTAGGTAAAAATAGTCCTTGTACTTTAGCCTAAAATGATCCTGTTTGGTCGGCTTCCTCTGACTTCTGGTTCTTTGGTTGTTTCTCCGTTGATTACCTTCTGTTAATCTTTTAACCTTCCTCTTGTCATCTCGCGTTTCTCTTTGTGGTACCTTTTAAGTATGGTTTCTTAAGCCCGTTGTCCCTGTTCCTTCCACTTTCAAACTTTACCTCAGTCAAGTGTTATCTTTTTAAAATCTCTAGCTTCTGGCCCTCTCGATTCTAGCTGGGCATTTCACTTTTAAAAAACAGGTTAATTGTGTTTGTCTTACTATCGATAGCTGGTTATTTTAAATCCTGTAACTTTTCATCTTATCCTATTTAATCTTACCGTCTCAATTTTCCCTACTTCAATTTTTAGCTCGTTTTCAATATTATAACCTCTTTTTTGTATCTGTTATTTTGTCCTCTAATTTTCTTTACTTTTGTCATTTCATTTTGTTTTGTGTCTGTATTTTGTAAGTGTTTTGTTCATTCAGCAAGCCGAAGAGAAGCCAGGCGCGTGACGCAGGAGCCAGTGCCCTTTAGCTCTGGGCGAAGGTGTGTCCCTGGTGCCCGTCCCTCCCACTGTCCCTGAGTTGCCCCCAGCTCCCCTCACAGGATGCCTGTCTCCTTCCATAATGATTCCTGAAACACACACTTCCTCAGCGAGTAACCAGCGAGGGCACCGGCAGCCAGTCCTTCCTAGCACCGTGACACATGACCCTAGCTCCGCTATTGCTTTCACGGTGGTCTTCCTCAGTTCCAGGCTCACTTCAGGTCCTGCAGCAGACTTCTGAGACCCCAGCTGTGCAGACCCGAGGGAAGGGCTCGACCTGCCCACTAGGGTGTCCAGGCTGGGGAAATGGGTGCTGGAGCAGGGAGCAGCTCCATGAACCAGATGAGGCGGCCGTGGTGCCTTCCCCCGTGGGGCTGGTCTGCAAAGCGGGCCCGGTGCAGCATCCGCCACCACCGGGCTTTGTGTGGGCGCCTTTCTCTGCAACAGAAACAGCTTCCTTCTTTGGGTTTGGTTTTACCTGATTATGAAACTGGTACATGATAATTGCAAAAAGATTATATGTAAGGAAGGACGATACCGGCAGGAACCCTTCTGCCCCAAGATAATCGTTCTTAACATTTTGCTTTATGTCCTTTCAAATTTTTCTATGAAACAATGCATAGCTAAATATATTTTCATTTTTACCAAAAAGGGGGATCATATTATGCAAATGGGCTTTGTAATCTGCTTTTGTCACTTCATAATATATTATGAATATCTTTGCATGTCAAAAATTCAGACCTACACTATCGTTTTCAATACTGCCATGACTTCATAGTAAGGAAATCACAGTTTCTGTAACCAATTCCTTTTTGAAGTACATTTAAATTGTTTCCAAAATTTTACTATTATAAACTGGCTGCAAAGAGTATCTTCGGTCAAACATCTTTGATTATCTGATACACACATACAAATACACATACATGAATAATTTCATAAAAGAATTGCTAAGGTAATGGGTAGACATTTATTTGGGAGTCTTTGACACGTTTGCCAAATTATTCTCCAAAAACTTTGCGTAAATATAAAAACACCTACCAGCAGACTAAGAGAGTGTCTGATTTCTCCCAACCCTATAGAAAATACTAATTGTTATCAATCTTATACACATCTTTGGCAGCCTGAGAAGCAAGTACATAACTAAATAAACCAAAACTACTTTTAACTGTATTCTTTGATGGCTAATCAGGTGAAAATATTTCCATATGTTTATTGGCCATTTATTTTTCTCCCTCTGGGAATCCCACTCTCCTATTCTGAGGATCCTGTAACATGCTCATTAGAAACAGGTGTACTGGTGAGAGTTTCTTCCAGCCTCAGCTTCCTTAGCAGCAAAACAGAGAAAATAGAAATGTAAGTGCCATGAGGGCAAAATTCTATCTGTGGAGCCCAGAACATACCCGACGGAAGACAGATATTTGGTGGATAGTCATTGGAAGGAAGGAAGGAAGGAGAGGGGGAAGGAATAGCATCTTCCTTATTAAGCCGTGGAAGAAGTGACTCTTACAGGATGTTTCGTTCAGTTCCTCACATACAGTAAACACTCAATAAGGGCTCTAAGGTGGGCACTTTTTTCCTCTTGGTTGGGGCATTATCTTTCTTATTGATTTGTAGGCATTTCCTCCTATACTAAGTACATTAACTCTTTACCAGTCAAACTTCCTAACTAGATTTTTTTTCTATCTCTGAAAATAAAATAATAGCCTTTTTCTTAAATTTAAAAGTAATATGCACTCATTGTAAAAAAAAATCCCAACAGTACAAAAATATATTTTTTAATGAATAAAAATTATCCCCAATCCTACTGCCCAATTGGCCTGTAGAGAGAGAAAGAGAAGCCAAAAACTACAGAGGCCAGCAGTGCAGTGAGGGAACGTTGTGGCCCAGGGAGGGGGGATGGGGAAGTAGCCATCTTGCTTCCCAGGGACTCTCACAGGTTCCTGAGCCCAGCTGTCCACAGGTGAGGCCACCCCTCACTGGCCTGGCAAATGGGGGGGGGAGGGGAGGTTTGATGAGGAGGAGCTCTCATATTCCTCAAATTCTCCTTTTTGCTAAAGCCAACTTGGAGAACATTTCTATTGTTTGCACAAAGGATGGGGATTAAGATACTCTCATAATTTTCCATAAATGGAATCATACTCTACCTGCTGTTTTGTAGCCCACTTTTTTCATTCAACAATATGTCATGGGCATCTTTCCAAGTCAGTAAATACAGGTCAGCCTCACGCATTTAATGGCTGCAAAGATTTCCTTTACTGTGCTTTGATTATTGACTGTTTGTACTTCTTCTTCTCTGAATTACCTGCCCATGTCCTTGGACCTTTTTTCTATTGGAGGACTTGTTTTTTTCTTATGGATTTGCAAGAGCTTTTTTCTTTGTACCAGGAATATTAACCCTTTGCCTCACATATATGTAGCAAATATTTTTCCCATATTGTCTTTTGCAGTTTATATTTGGGTCTGAAATATGTGCGTGTGTGTGTTTGTATGTGCGTGCATGCTGCTTAGAAGTATTTAATTTTTACGTGGTCAAATTCATGGAAAAAAATACCTATTGAATAGCACTATGCTAAGTGAAGGAGTAGCAAAATCTGCCAACCTCTACTCTTAGAGTTTCTGGCTCTGATGTTATGGCTAGCAAAGGCTTCTCCTCTCAATGATTATAAAAATACTTCTATTTTCTTCTAGGTCTTTCTGTGTTTCTGTTCATCTGGACACATCTGGGACTTATTTTTGCCTAAAGAATGAGTTGGAAGTCCAGATTTAAAAAAAGAAGAAGAAGAAGAAGAAGAAGAAGAAGAAGAAGAAGAAGAAGCAGCAGCAGCAAGGACAATGCTCAGTGTTCCTAAACTCATTCACTTGCCTGGAGGATTTTATACCAGTCTCCCACTGCCTTGCTGGGTGATGCCCATGGACACAGAACACTGCTGTCCAGCCTACACCCTCTTAGTTTGCTGGAGGGGCAGTAAAGCCATCTCAGATTCTTTGTCCTTCCTAAGAAAATAAAATATGTTTAGAATACCTGGATGCCTATCGGCCAACTACCATGTGATGAAGAGTCTCTCCCATTAAATCTCCTGGCGGTTCCCCAAAGAAGATCCAGCCAAGTTTGCCCTCTCTCCCTGCTGTAGACTTGGCCTGGCTGTCCAATTTGATCTCTCTGACTAGTCACTATTTCCCATGCCCCCCAGGGGAGATAGTGTCACGTAGTCCCCTGCCACCTGAGTGTAAGTAAGCGTATCTACACTCCCTGGTGCAAGCTAGCTGAAGAGAACCCCTGTCACCTGCACCTATGGCCAGCCCCTCCCTGTTCCCGAGTGCACAGACCCACTGGCAGGAACTGAGTCCTTGTGTGCAATCTAGTCCAGAAAAGAGATCTGTCAGATTCAGGACCAGCAATTCACCCTGCAGTTACATTTTCATTTAGTTTCCCACCGCTCAAGGAAATGGCTCAATTCTCCCTGGAATATATACAATACCCAAGGCACTTGGCCAGGTGGGTCCTTCAGGCAAAGATCCGGATATGTCAACCTGGTCCATGAGCTGTAATATAATTGTCTACGTTACTTAGCAGATTCAACCCTTTCAGACTTTGCTTTCCCCCACCTTTCGCCTCTGCCAACAATCCTCAGCAGGCTCGGGTATTGCCCCTGGACCCACGTCCCTGAGATCCACGTGCAAATGATCCCGCTCTGCTGTTGGTGTGGTCCTCAGAGGTTCTGCACAAGATACAGAATTATTATGAACCAAATTCTATTTTCCCACTTACGTGAGCATTTCAGAGGTGTGTTACTCTCAGTACTGACTTGGTGTTAAGAAGAAGGGTCTCTGTCACCAAAAAAAAAAAAAAAAAAAGCCAGGGTCTCTGAACACTTGAGTTTCATAAAATGAGCTCCCTACTGCTCAGCTGATGGAGAAGACAGGGTGCAGTTCCATGAGAAGGGTTCAAATAGGACAGGGGAGACCAGTACCTAAAAAGGTGAAATGCAACCACCATGCCAGTGAAGATAGGAAAAGAGTTTCTGATGTGCAACGGTCCAGAAGCAAACTCTAAGAATATCTGCTACGTGTGTGCAGTGGTTAAGTGTGAGCTGTGACGTCAGATAATCTTAGGTGGAATCAAGTATCTGCCATTTGCAAGCAAATGACCTTCAGCTTTTCCCTTCTCAAAGCCTCGGCTTTCTTCTTAATAAGCTGGGAATGAAAACAGTCATGCTTACCATTCAGGGATGTGTGGTGGAGCACATGAGATGAAACACCCATAGCGTTTAGCACTGTATCTGGCAAGGATTAAACTCTCAGTAAATGGGACTAGTGATTGTTGTTGTTACCGACATTCAATGCAATGGTCAAAGCCCTTGAGTAAGGCACAGGGGTGGATGGGAACTTTTTCAAAAAGTGAATAGTCTCCCCCGATACCCATATTTGGGGTCTAAGGCTCTGTTCTCAGGGTGAAAGTCTAACCTTCTGCGTGACAGGGCCAGACCTTCAGGCACACATCCTGAATCAATCCCAATAGCACCAAGAGGAGGGTCAATAAGGCTCAAAGCCAGAAAGGACCTCAGAGAACAGCCTAGCACACTCTCATTCTACAGACGGAAAAACTGAGGGTCTGAGAGTGAGAAAGGTCCCACGGCAAGGTGGTGGACAGCTGGGATGAGGACCCAAGGTCCTTGCCTTTGTGACCCAGCCCTCCTCATCTCGCTGAGCCTTGGAGCGGGGGTTGTCCTGGGCTGGCAGAGCATTACCAAGCCATACTAACTGGAATTTAAGCCCACCCCAAGAAAACATCTGCTCTGAGGGAAATGATTTAAAATAATCTAAGAAACACGTTAGAAAAATATTAGCTGTCTTAGCTCAGGCTGCTATAACAAAATACCATAAATTGGGTGGCTTATCAAGAACAAAAACTGATTTCCAAAAATTGATTTTCCAGTTCTGCAGTCTGGAAGGCCAAGATCAGTGTGCCAGCACGGTCTGGTTCTGGGGAGAATGCACCTCCTGGCTTAGCAGACTTCTTGTATCTTCCCAGGGTGCAAAAGGAGGAAGGTAGCTCTCTAACTGCTTACAAGGGCACTAATCCCATTCATGAGGGCACCACCCTCATGACCTCATTACCTCCTCAAAGCCCCAACTTTGAGTACCGCCACACTGGCGGTTAGAATTAAAAATGAAATCTGAGGGGACCCAAACATTTAGCCCCTCAGATTAATTAGGCTCTTGGGTTAAAAACAGCTGACCCCAAAAGATGGGCTTGGAAATATTTCTGAAGATCCACACGAGCAGGTCTGCAGGCACCCCTGAGGTCAATCATGGGAGGGCCCTTCAACACGGCCTCACTCACCCACCACCTTTCCCTCACCCCTGCCCACTGCAGCCCCTGAGCAAGTATCTCTACCAAACCCTTGCTGGATGTGGTTATCCAAGGCCAAGAGTGCTTTGCAAAAATAAGACAGTCACATAAAACTCTTAAGATGTGCAAGGCACATTGTGTGTAAGTAAGTCTGATGTAAAGTCTAAGACCTGGATGTTTGAAGATGATAAATATAAGAGATGTTATTAAAATATTATGACATTGTTATAGTCCACACAGTCCATACAGACTCATATATAGAGATAAGTCTCTTTTATCTGGATAGATAGAAAAAAAGAGCAGATACTGTATATAGAAACATGTTTTTCTATTGATTGTGATTATATTATTGGAGATGAGCTTTTCTGGAAAAAGAGGTGGTCTTTAAATATATCAAGCATCATGCAATAATGTAGCAATTTATTAAGATTACACATTTTAAGTAAAAATTAGAATTCTATTTCAATGGCAATGGAGAAAAAAAGAAGAAGAAAAAGAAGTACCAAATATGAGTGAAAAATAGCCAGGCTTATTTTTGTTCTTGGCACTGTAACCTAAAGGCGCAAATGAAAACAGCAATAACGACTCAGCCCAACAGCGCGGAGCGGCTGGAACACACAGCGGTCCCTCGCCCCTCTCCGCACACACGCCCCGCAGAGCGCCCTGCATGGGGGAGGCCGTGTACCTGCGGGCGGGGGCCCACCTGCCAGACAACTGTTGGGCAACAGACCCAACTGCCCTGAGCCTCTTGGCTGCCTCTATGAAACGGGTGCCCTAGCACCCACCTCATTGAGATAGCTGGTGCCAAAATCGGACCCAGAGCCCGGAACGTGGCAGCCCGTCCACCTCCCATTTCTGGTGCTTTCACCTCTCTCCTTGGCAGTTAATATTTTGCTATAAGCTGAAGAGGAATGCAGTTTCTTCATTTCTTTGGTCATGCAAACTACAGGAGGCAATGAGTGCGGGCGGGGCACACACCTGATTGTCTATGGCTGATGGGGACACAGTGGGAAACCCGGCGGGTGAGGCTTCTGGGGTTGTCCACTGAATCTGACCCAGTTTAGATCTTCCAGGTTGAGTTTCTGCATGACAAGCATGGGAATGAGCATGCACACACACACACACACACACACACACACACACACACATATGTGTGCATGCACACACACACACACACACACACACACACACACTGTGCTCACAAGCACAGCCACAATCCCACACTCAAGCAGGCTCCTTTGGAAAGCACTGTCTTAAAATACAACAGCCCCACCTACACCAGTGTCCTGTGGCCTCTCCTGGAGCACCCGTTTGCCTCCTAGCCCCACACCAGGCCCAGGGCAGGAGGGCAGGGGCAGCGCTGAGTCTAGGGCTTCAGCTCAGGGCGCTATGAAAATGAGGGATGCAAAATCACATTTGAGTGCCTTCACTTTTATAAAAAAGGAAGAAAACATGGGCTCGAGTCAAAAGTCTCCTTTGGTGATAAAGATTACCAAGCAACAATAGAGCGGGATGTGTCAGAGTCTGCCCCTCTCTCATCCACGCGGGATGCGTCCCCCTGCATGCTGGGGTATTGTGCATAAGGAATGACCTAGCCAATGGGAAGCCTATGGGTGGCTTATGCATGTTGTGATAAAATGTAAATGCACTAAAAAGGTCACGGGCAGAGTGATCATTACCATTGTGCAACTCTGACCAATTTGCCATTCAAGAGCATCATCGATGACTCAAGCCATTCACCATGCCTCTTAAAGACACACACCCGGGGGCATACCCACGATGGATGAGCATTGTGGCTGCCAGTGTCTCTCAGTGTGTGTGTGTATGTGTGTGTGTGTGTGCGCACCTGCGGATGCCTCTTCTCTGGCATTTAAGGAGAGGGAGGGGGAGGATTGCGACAACGTCTACCTATTTGACCATTAATCCTCTGAGTCAGAAAGGCCATGGAAGCCTCTGAGCCAAGCTCCCCCAGAGGACTCCTGGCCCCTTTCTCTGGGGCTGAGGATGTGCACTTTGGGGCAGAACGCGCTCACTCTCACCCCAGTACAGAGGGGAGCTACACCAGCATCGCACAGAACCCAGGACACCCCCCACCTCCATGGCGATCTGACTCACCATAAGGAAAGCACCCGCTCTGGGGCCAGTGTCAGTCACTGGCACGTGTATCCACAGTGACCTTGAGCAGCTGGGGCATTCGAAAGGCCCAGAACTGTGCCCTCTGAGCCCCCACCTCTACCATTTGGCCTCCCAAATGTCATTTGCTACCCACTAACTGCCTCTGCTGCTTTCTCCCATCTGCAGTTCCAACAGCAAGGCAATGAGGAGTTTGTTCATTCAATCAACAAGTTTTCACTCACACTCACTCTGTGCAGCTCCCCATGCTGGTGTTAATCAACCTCCAGCTCACTGCCCAGACCACTGTTGTGGAATAGGACAAGCAAGTATATGCATCATTAGAGGCCTCCTCTTCTCTCCCCAAGAACGAAACACTAAGAGCCTTAAAAAGATGTTGTGAAGGCCCTTGGTGTTCCCAGGAGTGACCATGTAGGCTGGTGGGGAGTAGGGCAATGAAAGAGAGCTTCCTGGAAGAGGTGGCCATCCAGTTGAGCCTTAAAAGATGAATAGATGCTTGACAGTTAAGAGGGCAGAAGACATTCCATAGAAAGGAAATGGAGGGTATAAGTGGATTAAGGTACTTCCAGAATAGCCCAGGGCCCTTTGCATGAATGCAGGGTATGGGGAAAGGGGCAAGGCAAGGAGCAGGAAGGGCAACCCAAGGCTCAGGTTCTCCTTACACCTGGAGACTAGATCCTCCAGAAGCCTCACAGAAGTGCACATTCCTTTCTTCAGTAAGTTCATCCAACAAATACTTACTGAATCCCAACTATGTGCCAGTCACTGCATTTTGCATCATTATGGAAAATGTCAGTACAGTCAGGGGACAAAATTATTACTACAGCTGGATCCTGATGCTTTTGCCTGTCCTCACAAAGGCAAAGCACACTTCCCATTGCTGAAACCATCGTCTTCACGGGCTGGCCTCCCTGCCCTACCTCAACTGGAGTCTCTTGCTATAACTTCTTGTGTCTCATGTCTTGCTTCCACAAGCAAACATCCTTCCTGCTGCGCCATGACCTAGTCCCCTGTCTCAACAGTGAATCCCAGCCTGACTAGACCTCGGAGCCTAGAGGATTCTCTTCAATCAGAGACCCCCATGAGAAGCACCCTGGGCTGAAACTGAATCAAGAAACCGGTCCCAAGTTCCACTGTGAATGTATAGCCTTGGGTAGGTCCCTTCTGCCCTGCCAGTGAAAGAATGTATTTGCATATTATATCTCTCCACCCGATGATTCTATGGTTCTATAGACAACTCCCTTTCTCTCCACTGGATACAGCAGTGTGCCCACTCGCTCATTCAGAGATGAGCTCAGGTTCCTTCCAGAACCCTCCCCGCTTTCTCCTTGTCTAGTACAGCACAGGATCCTACAATTGTCTGTTTATTCATTTGTCCAACAAATGTTTATTGAATGCTAAGTAGCAGATACCACTCCAGGCACAGGAACACAGTGAACAGACAGGACCTCCTCCTCCTCCTGGAGCCTATCACCTTCTCTGAACTGCCAGGATGTCTTCACTTGGCATCTCACACAAAATTACCTACAGTGCATGGCCAAGATCTTGTTTCTTCATATGTTTCCATGAAGAAACATGCACATAGTGAGCCAATTAAGTAATATAATACAGGAAGTGCAAAGAGTTTTTACATGGCTTATTCAGTGCCTCAGTACTACAAAAAAGAGCTGAACCAGGACCAAAGTCTTCTGGCTCTTGACCTAGCTCACAGTCACCTACTGAACAGTTTTTGGTCATAATGTGTAATCACAGGAAACATCCACAAAATCCTTGCCCATGTGATTAGTGGTACGTTAGAGACATCTTTTAGCTCTTAAAGAAGACCCTCAAAAGGGCTCTGCAGAGCCCAGAAATAAAGCCAAGCATATATGGGCAACTCATATCTGACGAGGGAGCCAAGAATACTCAATGGACAAAAGACAGTCTTGTTCGATAAATGGGGTTGGAATAACTGGATATTCACATGTAAAAGAATGAAACTGGACCCTATCTTACACCACTCATGAAAATTAACTCAAAATGGATTAGAGACTTAAATGTGAGATCCAAAACCATGAAAGTCCTAGAAGAAAACACAGCAATAAAGCTCCTTGCCATGGGTCTTGGTCATGATTTTCTGGACAGGACAGCTAAAGCATAAACAATAAAATCAAAAATAAACAAGTGGGACTATATAAACTAAAAAGCTTCTGCACAGCATAAGAAACCATCAACAAAGTGAAAAGACAACCTATAAAAACAACATTTACAAACCATATTATCTGATAAGGGGTTAATATCTAAAATATATAAAGAACACCTACAACGTAATGGCAAAAAAACAAATAATCTAATTTGAAAATGGGTGAAAAACCTGAATAGACATTTCTCTAAAGAAGATAAACGAAAGGCCAATAGGTACATGAAAATGTGCTCATCATCCCTAATCATGAGGAAAATGCAAATTAAAACCCTGATGAGACATCACCACATGCCTGTTAGAATGGCCATCATAACAAAGACAAGAGATAACAAATGCTGGTAGGGATGTGGAGAAAGGGGACCCTGTGACCTGTTGCTGGGAATGCAAACTATCACAGTCACTGTGGAAAAGAGTAGGGAGGATCCTCAAAAAACAAAATTAAAATGACCATAGGACCCAGCAATCCCACTTCTGGGAATATATTCCAAATGAAATGAAAACACTAACCTGAAAAGACACCTGCACCCCCCATGTTCATAGCAGCACTATTTAAAATAGCCAAGACATGGAAACAACCTCAGTGTCCATCAACGGATGAAGGGATAAAGAAGATGTGATATATACACACAGTGGAATATTATTCAGCCATAGAAAAGGGGAAATCCTGCCATTTGCGACAACATGGATGGACCTTGAAGGCATCCTGCTAGGTGAAAGAAGTCAGACAGAGAAAAACAAATGCTATATGACCTCACTTACATATGGCATCTCAAACAAAAACAGACTCCTGGAAGAAGAGATTAGACTTGCAGTCAGCAGAGGTGGAGGGCTGGGGAGGGGGAATGGAATGAAGGTGGTCAAAAGGCACAGACTTACAGTTACAAGACAAATGAGCACTGGGGCTGCAATGTCCAGCATGAAGACTCTGGCCAACACTGCTGTGTACTGCAAAGAGAGTTAGCAAGAGACTACATCCTAAGAGTCCTCGTCACAAGGAGAATTGTTTTTTTTTCCTTTTTTCTTTCTTTTCTTTTATTGTCTCCACATGAGAAGATGGGTGTTAGCTGAACCTATTGTGATCACAATACATGTAGGTCAAACCATCATGCTATATGGCTTAAACATATAATGATGTATGTCAATTAGTTTTCAATAAAACTAGAAAAAAATGAAAAATGAAAAATAAAGGTGGGAAAGAAAGGCTCCAGAAGTTACTTTGGGCTGTGCCATGTATCCCACTTTTATGCCTTGCGTTAGACGTAAGGAGAGAAAGACAAAATGATAGAGAGACAGACGGAGCCGTTGCATTCCTAGAAACTGAGCTCCAAGTGTATGTGGGACAGATCAGGAGCATCATCATGACTTGTACCTTAAAGGCACAAGGTCAGTTGTCACACCCCCAGAAAGCAGTCCTGCCTTACCCAGGTGGCTTCAGATTCCAAGCGGAAAAAGAGAAAGGGCCACATGAATTTCCAAGGCTGAGAAAGAGGACTATGACTTTGCAAGATGTCCAGTGCTCCTGGGGACAACAGCTGCTCTTAGCACAGACTGTGCATTTGTTGGGACCCTGATGTTGAGCTTTAATGGTCCAGTCATAAGTGCTCCTCCCAGGGGTCTACCCATCATCGCTGCATCCCTGTCTGCCCTCTGTCTGTGCAGATTTCCAAGCCAATTCTGTCCTCAAGTCAGAATCAAATATTCTGCTTTTTCTAAATAATGTTTCTATGTACAACGAATTATTCGTGTGTTCTGGATTTTTTTTTAAGAAAGAGTATTTTATTTTAGAAAAAAAAAGCTAAAGAGGTTGGAACGGGGTGAAGATGAGGAGAAAGGCAGAAC
Source organism: Eumetopias jubatus (assembly GCF_037043125.1). Lineage (NCBI taxonomy): Eukaryota > Metazoa > Chordata > Mammalia > Carnivora > Otariidae > Eumetopias > Eumetopias jubatus. The sequence goes on along the minus strand of NW_028274816.1, from coordinate 43,653,910 downwards.
AGCTCGACTGCCTTCTTTCCGTGCAGGGACTGCTCCCCCGTGGGTCTGGGCAGAGTTGCAAACTCCCCAGGTATGAGGAGAATCACAGACAACCTGAGCTCATTCTATAATTAGATGCTTAACACATCATTTCTGCCTGATGCTCAGCATCCAGAATCTCATGGAGCCTACAGGGACCTCTGAGCCAGGACCCGGTGCTGGGGAGCATCCCCTGAGCAGAGCCTAAGAGACCTCAGCATCGTGATGTGTTGCTATCTCTTCAGCATCCATGACTTCTATGACCAAACGTGGCCAAGCTCTGGTCTGCTAGATTCTAAAGGACAGCAACAGCTCCAAGGAATGCTCTGTCCTACCACAAATGGCACGAGTGATGGAAGAGTTTGAATTTCTACCACCTGGATGCTCTAAAAGGTTCCAAATTATGGATTTGTTTTTCTTCTTTCTCTTGGTCTATGTGTCTATAAAATGAGCCTTTTAATCCAGCAAAGCTTGTCACATTTTCAATTTCTGTGCTAAGTAAAACAACAAAAAGTAAATTAGTGTTGCATATGTAATGGACATTAGAAAAAAAGTCTAAAGGAAATTCTATTAAGCCCACTGCCTGGTTACCTCGTTCTTAACATGGGCATGCCTGTTTCGAAAGCAAAGCCTTACATTTTCTCTAACAAAGGTTTGACGTTCACTATAATGTCAGCTAAAGTTGCCAATAAATACTCACAGCTGGTGACTGGGTGGGGAGGAAAGGTTTAGTTACCCACGTTTTCATTAGTACACACGCAGAAGAAAAAACCTTTTAGTACTTAAAAACCAAAGTCATGACGGCTGCCCAGAACTATGTGTGCTGAGGGATGGGCAAAAAAAAAAAAAAAAAAAAAAGAAGAAGAAGAAGAAGAAAAAAGTGAGTAATAGCAAGGAAGATATTTAAGGAAAGCAATGATTGAACTTTAAAAAAATACTGCAGACTCAAAATGCTGGCAGCAGACTGACTGCTATTTTCACCAAAGCCGCTGATTTCTGAGAGGTCTTCTGCTTTTCCATATTTACGTCTTGCAAATGTTGGGCGTTATGGCACTGAGATAGGTGTGGTTGACTTTGAAATTCAAGCTCAGGGCGCCTGTGGTCCATGAACCCATCCTGATAGGGCTGGCTAGTCAGAAGCAAAACTGGCTAGTTAGGAAACTACCACAGTATATGCTTTATCTGTACCGCATTTAAAGGATTTACCTATCTATCCCACTGCAGACCCACTCATTGAGTAAGAGCCAACAGCATATGATTGTGTTAATTAATCTGCTATTGTGAGTAAAGGAACAGCTGCAGTGGTCTCGTGGATACGTTGTCAAAAGAAAACAATGTAATGTTAAGCCTCTGACTGCATATTCTATTACAAAGGAGGTTTATGAGAAGTTAAATTCATAAATCACAGATCATTTTTATAATAATAATAAATAATATCTGACCTTTAAAAGGAAGGTTTGAGTGTTCTTAATTTCAGCTTGAAATATGTTCTGATATATGATACCTAAGCTTTAACCCAATTCTTTGTTTTGAAAACAAACATTCCCCAGAAATGATGATATGGGGAAGGAGCTATAGAAATGACCTGTGACTATACGAGATACATGCCATTGTAGTTCTAACAAAGATCAGAGCCCAAAATATCAAGTTAAAAGAAAAACTTGTTGGCATGCGTCCAATGTCTCATATAATAAAAACGCAATTTCTAATACTATGCAGAAATGGAGAGAAAGGGGACATTCATTATGGGAAACACACATATTATTTACACGGGCTTTATCTTTCTTTATGCAGATAAGGCACAGAGAACACTTTCTGTCTAATTACTATTCTGTGCCCCTCCATGATCCAACCTTCCCACCCCCACCCTCACCCAAAATACAACCAAGACTCTGTGCCCACCTCCTGTGTGCACATAGCCAGTTAGCGAGAAGGCAAAGGAGGGTACACTTAGACAAAGGGAAATAAAACGTCGTGTCCTGGTGCTTAATCCAGGGCAATAAACTGGAGTCAAAGTCAGAAGGAAAACACAAGACCGATCAAGGAATATAAAGTTGAACTACGGCTAACGGGATTTGGGAAAGAATAATGTCATATATCTTTGAAGAGCACACATTTGAAAAAAAAAAAAATGCTGGGCTCCCCCAACTGACCCAGGCAGAGGAGTCCATGCACTTTGACCTAAGTCTTGCATGCCGAATCAGGTTGGTTTGGGGACATGGGACACTGCCCCGGTGCTTTCCATCACCTAGTATTTCACAAGAATGTTTCTTAGTGCACCAAAACATAGCTCTGTGCCTGTGCTCCCCCCCGCCCCCCCCCCCCCCCCCCCCCCGCCAAACCCTTTTTAAATGAAAAAGCCATTTGAGAGGGAAACCAAAGGGTTTGATTCAGGAATGCTAGGAAGCACAGCGCAGAAGACACCGATGAAGTAGGTCTGATCTGTGAGTCCCTTTCCTTTGTTTGGGGAGATCACAACAAAAGGAAGCTATTTTTGGCTATGGATTGGCATTGTAATACCAGGTACATGTAGCGACCTGATAAGGAGAGGGACTCTGGAGGCCCCACCCCCCACAAACACTTGCGGCATCATTTGCAGCAAAAGCTCCCGTGCTCCAAGAAGGCAAACTTGGAAGAACAATCTTAACCCAGAAAAATTTCCCGAACAGGATATGGAAGGTCTCTGGCTTGTTTTGCTCACCTGGTTGCCCCTGAAGGAACCATTCCCCCAGAGGGCTATGCTTGCCGCAGTTTGCTTCTCTTGGATGCCATTTTAAAGGTGTTTATGGGGAGGAAAATTATCATGGAGGGTTGATTATACAAAATACCCTGCCCCTTGAGTCAGGACACAACTGACCGTTTACTCTCAGGAAGAGAGGCATCATGACTGTTTGCCATAACCATGGGAGCTCTCTCAAACACCCTGGTAGACGCTTAAGCCATAGTTAAATACTCTTCTGATGGGATTTTGCATATTCACTCCCTGCCAAACCCCAGACCCCTACCCAGAGCCCACGGCTCCCATGCCCGCTCACTTCTGCTCCCTGCGAACACCCCCAGCCAGGGCTCTGCCCCATAAGCAGCTGGCCCATTACTCACTGGACTGGGGTGCCCGGCAAACAAAGTCTCCATTATTACCAACTTTCACATTTTTTTCTTCCAAATCCAAATTTTTCACTTTAAAATTTAAAAGCTCTTTTTTTCCTTCTACCAAAATAAAAAACTCTTCAGTGGGCAATCCAGAATACTTGACATTTCCCAATATTGTCCCACAGCAAAAGACACCATCAACTTGGGGAGCCTTAGGACATACTTAGGAGAGAGTGGCCTTTGGATAACAATAGGGCCTTATTTCTGCTTCCAGAAAGAGTATGTGGGAGAAGGAAGAAAATGCCCACTGCCGGCCAGTGCAGAAGTTTCTTTAAGCGTGTAACAGTATCTACATGACAAGGGAACCCATGGTGACCCTATAAAGAAGCCACGCAGTTTTGAAAGCAGTGGTCCAGGTTTTGTTTTCACCATGGGTTCAGCAAAGGGATGAGACCACCATCTCCATCTGTAACATGGAGATCTAAGCATGATACATACAGAACTCCCTCCTGGAGATAAAAAGGGTCTGTAAAGAGTAAAATGCTAATTTTGAATACTTGTGAGTCTTTCGCCCCGAGTGAAGAAAACTTGCCTACTAGTTTTGTCTCCCTCGTCACAGGAGTGGTCCCCCCGACCCCCTGGCCCATTCTAGGCCTTATCAAAAACAGATGAAAGTGAAGATTGTGTTTACTCAGCAACAAAACTATTTGCTGGTCTCAGGAGTGGTCAACTTGGTTAAAAAAAAAGTCAGCAGTGACTTTTCTCCTCCAAAAAAATCAGTGTTTTCCTCGCTGGTTCCCAGGCACTAGAGCCAACTGAGGGCCTCACAAACCTTCGAACCCAGTGAAAATGCGTTTGGGGTGCACCTGAAGGCCTGAGTGGCAGTGGGGGTTCTCAGCATGGGCTTGTACCCAGCCCGCAAGATGACAGGGGACTGCGGTACACGACCGAGTACCAGGTATGGTAGGGGCCGTTTGGATCTTCCTCTCCCTCAGCCTCTTAAGCCCCCATGTTTTATTTATAAAAGTATTCCATATTTGCTGTAGAAGATTCGGGAAACAGAGAAAGGTATACATGAAAGAACATGAAAACCATTTTTAATTCTACCACCTTCCTCTCGCTGTAATACTTTCATATTCTCCCTCCTAATCATATTCATTTAAATATGATTAACCCGTGTGTATTCAAACGTAAACAAAATAGAGACCCATTTCGTTTCTTATCCCATTTTGCCTCGTCACATAATATTCTGAGGGTGGTTTGAAGTCATTTTCTTGAACATTCTGGCGACAAAACATCATATCCCATGGCTGCAACCTCCTCCACATCTCTGTGTCTTGTTTTAAATTCCTTGTCTAACTGAGCATCATTCCCTGAGATGTGGGTCTCGTCCTCTTTAAGGTTTGGGAGTCAGTCTTGCCGCCCCCTTTCTCAGCAGCCCCAGGTGCCAAACGAGAAGTTTAGGTGTGGGGTTGAGCTTCTCCGGGCCAGCATTCCAAGAGGGGGCCGCACTTAGCGATACCTTGGGGAGGCCACTGTGCCACATCCTGATTTCCCATGATCTATCTGTCAAGAAACCTCAGTTAGCAGCCCTAGCCCTTAATGAAACCCTAATGCTGCAGGAACTGGAAATCATGTATAAAACGAAGAACAACAATAATTCAACATAAGCTGAATTTAAGAGTACTATAAAAGAATAAGCCAACCTCCAACAAAAAGGAGACATCTTGCTAAAAACCGCATTAGCAGTTTAAATGCCAGCCCTGGCCACTTATCTCCTCCAAGGGGAGAAGGGAGTGGGGGGTGGCTGTCTATCTATCTGCAGCCCAGAGCAGCCTTGGACTCTGGTCCCAGGAGCAACACCCCTGGACCTGCCCTCTATCCCACCCCACTTTCTTGCTTTCAGAAGGCGGAAGGTATAGTGAATGCCACAAGAATGTGTCTGTAAGATTCCACACCGGGAAGAATCTGTTGAGACTCTCAGATTTGAAAAAAAAAAAAAAAAAAGTAGCTAAACGGTTTTTCCTTTTTAAAATTTTTAGAATTAATAACAAGACCTGCTCCTTGTGGAATGACAGAGATCACATCTCATCACTAAAGGACTCAGGGAGAAGGAGAAAACACATCTCCAAATTCCAGAGACAGATCGGGAATTAATTCAAGGAGAGCCCCACAAAGCAGCTGAATGTATCGAGCGCTTTTCGAAGCTAGGCATAGGGGAGTCCAGCTGCCCTGCTGATCGGCACCGGGGCGCCAGGCCACTGCATGCAAAACCCTCACAGGCCACTAAGGTTGTCAAGTGCAGGATTAAAGGACAAAGGAGACACGCTGACTGTCATTACACAGAAAGAGCAATCTGGGTCCAAGATGGGTCTACGTGTTGGAAGACCAGGCAGGTCTGGTGATATTCACCCAGACGGGGAAGGCATCTATAAACACGTGTCAGTCCCACATCAGATGCAGGGACAGACAGTAAGGGATGCCACCAAAACCACCTACCTGGGAGGTGCCGTGCCTCCCGGCAGAAGCCCTAACTGCTCTGGGTAATATTTCTGGAGCAAGTTGCATCCTGATATTTTAAGCTGAGAGTTTTATTGCTGCTGAGACCATACAGTTGAAAAGGAAATTGAACAGCCTTCTCTCTAAATCATCTGATTTATAGAAATTGAAATTGATTCATATAATTGGAGACCACTAATTATAGGAGTTGAAGAAGAAAGATTGTATGCCAAAGTTCTAATTGCTGAACTATCAAAGTTAGTCAAGATTTGTTTCAGGGAATGGGGGAAATTGTCATTTTCTGCGGAATGCCAGGGAATATGGTCATTATGCTAGTTTACTACTACTGTCTCTTTGCTCCTCATTTAAGGTTTTCTGAGAACGAAACAGCACGTTTGACTTTCCTAAGATGCACCGGTGGTTGATTTTGTTTTTCTCTAATTCTTTATTATTACGGAAGCAATGCTCTACAGTAGAAAATATGGTGAGACAGAAACCAAGAAGGCCCCCAACGTCACGCCTACAAGCCCCCCGCAGTAAATAATTCAGCATGTCCCCTTCCCGAGCTCTTCTGCATGTGTCTTTTCACGTGGCCGGGCTCACAGTCCACTTTCGGTTGTGCTTCCTTCTTTTGTTCTTGTGCACAGTCCCGAAAACCATCATTTTAATTGACTGTGCAACTGTCCATCAAGAAGACCTGGTTCCATGGAAAACCCCAATGCCATACATTTAGCTCGATTCCCATCTTAATTTTTGACATCTTAAATGATGCTATAATGAACCTTGTGCGCATCTAGCTTTTTTCATACTTTGGATAAATTCCTTAAAATAGATTCTCAGAAGTGGAATTACTGGGTCAACGAGTTTAACATGTTATTACTCCTGATAGGTATTGACAAATTGTCTTCTGCGGGGACTTCAACCATTTAGAATGCCACCAGCATTATTGGAAGCCCTGGTTCCCTGTCTCCTCGGCAGCCGGGAGATTTAGTTTTTAATATTTGTTATAACTCAACAGACCCCCAAACGGTAACTGGATTCTTGATTTAAGTTTGCAATTTTTAAATACTAGAGCGGCTGATCCGTGTTCCTTATATTTAGGAGTTTCATTGCCTCATAGGCGAATTATCGGCACTTGCCCTTTATCTGAACCGAGGAAATGTTTGTGGCGCGCCAGGACCAAGTAGACCAAAACCGGACAGGTGATTACAGAAAACGCATATGCCCCACGTAGACTGAGGGCTCCTCTCCCTATTCCGGTGAGGAAGCGAGACGCAAGCTACCACAAAACAAGAGCGCACGTGTACTGGGCTCCTGGCTGCATCCTCTCCAGCCTCAGCCTCTGCGTCCCTGGCTCTCACTACAGGCTCTCCAGGCTGGAGGGTATGATAAAAGGAGGCATGCAACATCTTCCTCTGAAATTTGATTTTGCTAATGAGGTAGACCAAATTAAGAAAAAAACCTGAGAAAGTGACATTAATTTGGAACAACGAAACAAAACCAACAATGGTTTGATTTTCCACTCTACAAACCCTATAGCACTTTACAAAGTAATTAATCCTTATAACAAAGAAGGGATATGCCCCCTTTTCCTGAGTCCCAGAAAAATTAAGAGCCATTACACTGAGTTTCAGAGTCCTTGCTAAAGAGACCAAGAGAAGATGGAAGGGAGGCAGGGAGGGAGGGAGGGAGGGAGGAAGGAAAGAAGGAAGGAAGGAAGGAAGGAAGGAAGGAAGGAAGGAAGGAAGGAAGGAAGGAAGGAAGGAAGGAAGGAAGGGAGAAAAAGGAAAGTCCACCACTGGCCCAAGAGTACCAAACAAGGAGTGCATGTGTCCTCCAGAGCTAAGCTTTCAGAGGGCTAGAGGATGTCCCAAATAGACAAATCTTTCCAGACAGAGAGCAGATTAGTGGTTTCCTAGGGCTGGGGGTGACAAGGGGATTTGAGCTGATAGCTAAAGGGTACAGTGCTTCTCTCCGACGTAATGAAGATGTTCTAAAATTGATTGTGGCGAGGGTTCACAACTCTGTGAACGTAATGAAAATCACAGACTTACACACTTTGCACGGGTGAATTGTATGGTTTGTGAATTATATCTCAATAAAGCTGCTACAAACAGAAGACAGCCAGAAGCTTGAAAGAATCCATGTAATGAGGGAGAAGCGCAAAACACTGTTATCCCAGAGAAAGAAAAAGGATGAGGAGAAACAGTTACTTGATATATGAAAGAAGTAAAAAGACAGCTACCAGGCTGAATTTGGATTTCTGGAACATTCCTTCATTCCACAGAGTATATGGAGTGCCTCCTGGGTGATGAGGGGTTAAAGGGAGCGAAGAACAACTGTAATATGGTGTCCGCCCTGATGGATGGATGGGCTGGGTGCCCAGAGAGCACTCTGGGAGCCCCCCAACCCTGAGGAGGGTGTCTTCCCGAGGAATCTTCAAAGGGAGGCAGGAGCTAGCCAGGCAAAGACACGGGGCAGGGAGGTTCCAGGTAGAGGGGGCGAAGCATGCAAAGATCCCAAGGGATGAACGAATATGGTGCTGGGGGATCCCAGGAGTCAGCCCAGCCAGAACCCAGAGTGTGGGGATGAAGGCAAGGAGCTGTAGAGATAGGCAAGCCCTGGATCCCAAAGGGTCTCGTCAGACTGTGGCCTTTTTGCAGAGGGCAGTGGGAAACCACCGAGTTGTTTCGGACTGAATGGTGGGTGGCATGACCAGATTTCTGGGGGTCTGGGGAACACTGGTTTGAACCAGAGACTAGGCTCCAGGAACAGAGGCTGCGTTTGTGAGGGGGTGCCACGAGGGTGGGAAATAAGGCACTCACTATGGAGACTGTGGGGTTCATTCAAGAGTTCTTTAAGAGGCAGAAGGACTCCCCTGGGAGTTTGGGAGGGAGTCACAAACTGGCTGCCTCCTGGACTTCTGGCCAGCTACTGGTGGAGTGGGGCTCTGTTCTTGTGCATCGCCAGAGAACACAAGAGGAGAGACCCATCTGAGGGCAAGGGGTTCCCAAACTCCCTGCTAAGTGGGAGGTGCTAGTGGGAAGCGGGAAGAAATACGACTCTGCCTGGAGAGGCTAGAGCAGGGCCCAGCTGGGCTTCTGATACATTTCACAGAGTGGGTGCAGACCACGTCCTCCCGGAGGTCGGCTGACCTCGGCCAGGGAAGCCGGCCTGCCCCATGACCTGGCATCCTGGTGACCACAAAGCACAGAAGATACAACTCAGACAAAAGGGGTATAGGAGAGCATAGAGATTCATGCAAGGAAGGGGACTGGCAGCAAGGTCACTGGTTTAAAAGAGCTGGGCAAAGTACAGAACAAGAAATAAAACCTCATGGTTAGTCAAGGCTAAAATCTGGAGAGACAGGAGGTAGAAAACGGGCTAACCCAGTGGCTGGGTCTTCTCTATCTCAAAGGAGGAGGCCATTACAGAAGGTGAAGGAGTGGTCTGTGGAGAAGACCCTCACTTGATGGGCTCCTATATGCCTGAGGGTGAAGCATACAGAAGTGGGCAATGAGGAGCCCAAGGAGGGATGCACAAACATGTTGCTGTGAGCTTAATAAAGGCCTCCCAGACAGATGGGAGCGAGAAATGGTGTGCTCTGGACACAAAACTCCCAGTCCCACCAGTCAAGAGTCTGGGTACGGGACAGATCGAGCCTTTCACTGTCTGACCATCCATTAGACCTATCTGCTGGCTAAAAAGCCAGGCATCAGCCCTTATGATTACTACTATTGTCTTCCTTCATGTGACGAGGGCTTGACCTGTCTTGATGATAACTTCACTTTCCAGACCAGAGAGAGCAAGGGAATTTTTTTTTTTTACTCTAAATTGAGTTCTAATGAATGACAAGGTAGTTAAAGCAGAAAACACCAGAATCTTGGACAACTACAACTGTGTAGTTTGCAGTTCCCAATTCCCTGGGTGGGGCAGGCTGGGCCAGGCTGGACGGGGGCAGGGAGATGGGTCAGCGGTCAAGAGCACAGAGGTGGAGCACGGCAGACCCCAGCACTTCCTGTGTGACACCGGGGAAGTGACTTAACATCTCTAAATCTCAGATCCCCAATTTATCCCTAGAGGATAAAATCAGTACCTATCTCATAAAGGTTTTAGGAAGCTTAAATCCATTTAACAAGTTAGCACACTGCCTGGCATTCGTTAAAAAGTCAATAAATGTTTGTAATTCATCATTAACCGATGTGCATCCTACATTTTAGGATGTCAAGGTTCAAAACGTTTGAAGTAAAGAGAGGGAGGTTTCCAGGGCATGAGTGTCAAGCCAAGCAAGGTGAAGACGCTCTCAAAGATACTACTGTTGGTGAAGCCAGAAGATTCCCAGTGAGGGAGGAGAGGGCAGGCCCAGAGAAGCCAGTGTGAGAGCTCAAGACAGGACATTTGGAAAGAACATGGTGGGCCTCTGACATACACTCGCACACATATACACACATATGCATGTGCATTCGCACCGGACACAACACATGCATTCACACACGTGTATACACATGCATATAAACATACACACATACTTACACAGGCACAAGTACATATCTATTTGTCAAATAAGCCAAGGAATCGAGGGATGATTTGGATAAAATTTGGGAAAAGAATGGAACATGCCACTGGAAAGTCTTAGACGTAAGTGGCTAGGACTTACTTTTAGCAAAGGCAAAGGGAATCAAAACATTATTAAAGACAGCAAAAAAGCACCCTTTTACAACATTCAAGTCAGAGCAAGAAAGAGACAGAGGAAGGAGCTCGAGGTCTGCTGTGAGGGGCACTGACACCAAGTCAGAGAATCAAGAAGTTGCTGGCCTTTGCCATAGCCGGTCTATAGAAAAGCCGCCCTTCCTGCTGTGGCCTGGAGGGCTTGCCAGAAGTGGATTCCCAGGCTCGCTGGCGGCTGGCGGGGGCCACGTGACCAGTCCTGGCCGACGGGACGTGGACAAAGGGAAGCACCCCACTTCCAGGTCTACCAGAACTCCCCTGCCGTCCTTCTCATTCTCCCCTGCCTGACAGCCCATTCCGACGCCCTTTGTGACCTTGGGAGCTATATTTTGAAAATGACGGAGAGCCCATTGGCCTGGTCCCCAGATGAAAGCGCCTCATGTCCTATATGGATTGGGTTTTCTGGGAGCGAGGAAGAGAAGCCTGCTGTTGTGTGATGACACTGCAATTTTAAGGTACGTCGGTAACAGTGGCCAGTGTTATCCTAACTAAGATTACGGTCCAAAAGCCCAGAGCAGCAATATAGAATGGTGGAGAGGGCAGGGTCTCACCCTGGCCCCCGAGAAAGAACACCAGGGGCAGTGATCAGCCCATCTGGGGGAATGCAGGGAGGCAGTGGCACCCAGACAGGCAAACACTCTGAAGCCTGGGACCAAAACGACGAGGAGACCTCTTAGAGCAGGCCAGGCTGATGGACCATGTGCATTAGCCACACAGGATCAGGAGGCAAGGAATGAGACTGTCACACCAGCCTCAAGGCAACACGACTTTTGTCCCCTGGGCCCGGGATAGTCAGGGTCTCTGGGAAGGCCAGGACCATGTGTGGACACTTTTTTTTTTTTTTAAAGATTTTATTTATTTATTTGACAGAGAGAGAGACAGCGAGAGAGGGAACACAAGCAGGGGGAGTGGGAGAGGGAGAAGCAGGCTTCCCGCCGAGCAGGGAGCCCGATGTGGGGCTCGATCCCTGGACCCTGGGATCACGACCCGAGCTGAAGGCAGACGCCTAACGACTGAGCCACCCAGGCGCCCCGTGCGGACACTTTAAGAGCAGATTTCAGGGCAACTGAAAGGGGCAGGGTCGGGGCGGGAGGGAGAGGCTCTGTGCTACGTTCTCTGCTGTACAGGAGGACAATGCCGTTTCTCACCATAGTCACGGGAGGCAGGTACTGTTACTCCCCAGCGGACACCCAAGGCAGCCGGGATGCCAGGCTCCTGTAGAGGCTGTGTGCACAGTTGGGATCCAGACCATGCCTGCCCACTCCGAGCCCCGAGGATGGCACTAGGACTTCCTATCCAAAGCACTTTCTAAATGGGAGCTGGCCAGACACAACAGTCCCCTGGAGGGGCGGGGGGTGGCCGGCCCAGAGGTGTGCATGCAGAGGCGGCCTCCATAGACCGTGAAGACCCTCCCAACCTTGAAACCTCTGCCCAAGAGCACACAGGAAATTTAGATTAAATCAGCCAAAATGACTTCATAGCATATATTTCTTAATATCTGATTCTCAGGGTCAAGCATAATACTTTCTCCTGGGGAAAAAAAAAAAAAACCCAACACCCAAGGATTCTCTACACCGACAGCTTTTTTGGATGTGATCAATCAGCATCCTAACCTGCACATGCTGACCCCCATCCTTTCGCCCCTCTGAGGGTGCCACGGTCTGGATGAGAGGCACCAAAGAAGATGCATACTGGGAAGCTGTGTGGTGCCTTTTAAAAAAATTAATAAAAGGTTGCTATTTTTCTTCAGTGCTAGAAAAAGTACACAGATTTTTATTTCTATGGAGTAAGGAAACTCTATCCCCTGACCTAAGTGTTTTATAACAACAGAGGATCCCCTGAGACGAAGGGAAAGAATCATCTTTTCCTTTTATTCCAGACAGTGATAACTACCATGGAGCAGGAGGGGGAGATTTCCACTTCACTTAAGTCCTTCGATTCATCAGCTAAACTCAAGAGTCTGCGGCTATTGTGTCAGCCTGGCCGTCCCCGAGCTTGGCAAAGCAAGAAAGCAGGTCCCAGTTTCCGTGGGCAAGAACCCAGGCCGCCGGCAAGGACAGCCCCCGGACCTGGCACCCCAAAGTACCAGGATGTCTCAAAAGTAGCAGGAACCAGCCACCGCTGGAAAACCCTGCTTCCTTCAAGTTGTAAAGGAGAAAAATTCTACTAAAGGGAGATGCATTTGAAAGGCAGCCAAAGCATCTTTTTTTCATGCCTTGGGAGGTTGCTGTTTTATAAAATGCATGTATGTCCTATCACTTTGTGGAGAGTCATTCAACACACTTGCTCTGTCAATATTTGTTGTTGTATCACGAATATCATGAAGAACATATACTATTCTTGTATCACGAACAGCTCTAGGCACTGGATTACCCACGTGGATGAGACAGACCCCTTCCCTGCTCTCGGGAAGCTCACGTTCTACAGGGGAGGCAGATAAGGTGCTGGTAAAACATAAGATGCTTCCAAATCATTATCTATGTAAGAGTGATGGGATGGTTAGGGACTTGAGGGAGTGTGGGGTGAAGGTGAGCTTTGACTTTGGATGGTCAGGGAAAAGCAGAGAAGAGCGGAATTTTATGTAGAGAGAACAGAAGTGCAAAGACCCTGGGGCAGGTCCATACCGGAGCATTCTGAGGACCAACAAGCAGACCAGGATAGTTGGAGAGTAGCAGATGAGAGAAGAACCACAGGACAGAGGCCCAAGAGGCAGACAAGGCAAATGAAGAAGTTGGCAGTATTGTGGAAGCCACTAGAGGCTTTTAGACATGCTTCCCTTCTCTTTGGGGACTGAAGGAGCTATTAAGAGAATAGAGGTCCAAGTGGTCTGTTCCCCATTCCCACCAGGTCCCCTGTCTCCAGCCTCAGGGTGTAGGGAGCCATAGAGAGAGTCAGTATTCCGATTTCTTTTTATATTTAAAGTCAAACCAATAGAATAGCCTCGAAAAGGGTATTTTATTCTTTGTTAAGCAATATTCCTTCATGAACAATCAATGTTGAACAGTTTGACATTTATTGCTACCCATCAGAGGCCGATTCTCATTGAATTGTCTGCAGTATGTGTCCACAACTTAGCAACATTTTCCTGCTTACTAAATCCATGTGTGCCATTAACAAACTAAATTACCTACAATTGTTTGCCTACTTTAAAAAAAAAAAAACTCCTAAATGGAGGAGTTTTTGTTGGATCCCCTAAATTCCATTTTTCTCATTCCAAATGCCAGGATGCTAATGACCAGAGTCCATAGGACCAACACCGCTACGGAGAAAATGGCTCTGGTACTGCTCACTCAAAATATATTCAGGGTCTCATTTGGAGAGGAGAAAGACCAGTTACCTCAGAGGGAAGAAGGCAAGAGAGGCCTTGGTTCCCACCTCTGCCCCCAGGAAGTGAGAATCTGAGAACACCAGGGCCCAAGCTCTTCCCTAACACATGGAAAAAGCCCACAAGCTCGTTAAACACTTACTGGGTGTCTATAACGACCCAGGAAGATTCTTCCCTGCCCTCATGGGCTGGAGATTCAAAACTACAAAATGCACTTGACTACAAAGTGACAAGTTCTTAGGAAAATTTCAGAAGAGGAAATGAACATTTTAAGATTCTGGAGGAACAGACACAGCCCCAGCACCTTAAGATACGGGCAGGATTTGAATGTGGCCAGGTGGGGAGGAGAAGGCTTTCCAAGTGGGCAAAAACCCCCTTTAAGCACAGCCAAGGGCGGGGTCATGCCAGAGACCAGGGAGGCAGGGTGGGTTGGTCTGACCGAAGTTCAGGGACGAGATGGGGAGGGTGGGCTTCACACGTGCCCTGGGGCTGCTCACACGTGCTCCCAGAGAACGCACGGAGGAGCCCCACCATGTCACTGGCTACGGCACTAAGAGGAAAGGGGGAGGGGAATGATGGAAATGTCCACCAGCCGGGCAAAGGCTGTAAAAATCAACAATCCTCACTCCACAGCCATGCTGCACTGGACATGCAAAGGAGTGAACCAGCACTCAGGCATAACAGAAGATCACCTTTACGCCGTATCGTTGAAAGAAAAAAAAAAAGCAAGTTGCAGAATCTCAAGATGGTATCATTGATGGTGGAGAAAAGAAAGGAAGGAAGGGAGGGAGGGAGGGAACCGGTGAGGAAGGAGGGAGGGCTCACGGTGGGGGGAGGGGGAGGGCAGACAGGGAAGGAGAAATGACAGGGGGCTGAGACCCCGTTTGGGGGACAAGAGGGAGAACCGAGAGAGAGGTGACAGAAGACACAGACTTTATATGATGTAGCATAATTCAATCATTCGTTTGGTTTTAAACCCAGCCACTGTCCACTGTCTCCAATATTTTGATGATGACTAATGATGAATCTAGAAGAATGATTAATAAAAAATGATCTGCTCCTGTACTCCTTCTGATTGTAAATATCAACCTTAATTAATAGTAATCAATGTTAGCAGTAAGAGAAAATCCAAACTGCTGTAACGCCCCACTTCAGGGGCCTCCTGGAATATCCTCCCTCAGCAGCATGTGGGGGCGCTTTGACCCCCCCGCTGGAGGGAGAGGGAGGGCGGGCAGACTTCCCCAGGCCTAGGCTAGGTCGCTGCTGGGGACCCGGGAGCTCCAGAAAGGTCTGGGGAGGGGGTGGATATCAGAGGGGGGGATGGTCCTGAGGACCCAGGATGCATGTCACAGCGGGGACCCCTCCACGTGCTCTCAGTGCATCCGGGCTACAAACCTTGGTCGTGTCTTACACACGTGGCTCAGGAGCCCAGTGCCTGCCACACTAAGTCCCGGCCTGGCATCAAGGCCCTCCACAGTCTGGCCCTCCCCTCTCCTTCCAGAGCCACCTACCTCCAGTCCCCGACACACTCCTAGCCGGGTGGAGTTGCTGTCCCCGACACACCTCACTGGCTTCCACGTGTCCCCTATGTCCTGCTGTGCCTTCTCTCCCGCATGCCTTCCTCCCTCTCTCCAGGCTACAGATGGACAGACTGCAGAAGTCCCACTTCCTCCACTCATGCACTAACAAATATCTAATGAGCATCTATTGTGTGCCGGATACATGATCTCGTATCTAACCCTCACCGCCTTACAGACTGTAAACTGTCTGCGTCTCCCATTTTATAGATGGGGCGTTTGAGGCCCTGAAGGTCTCTTACTCGCGGTCACACAAGCTGATCCTTACAGGAACTGAGATTTGGACCCTGGTCTGTCTGACTCCAGGTCACGACGGGAGGAGACGGACAGTGACAGAGGCATAAGCGCCATCAAAGAAGTATGGGCGCCAAGGGCAGGGGGTTAACTGTCCACAGGAGGAGCAGTGCAAACGGGGATGGACAGAAAGGCTCCTCAGAGAAAGCGGCACTTGAATTGAAATAGACTCACGAAGTGAGCAGTAACTCCGGGACACACAGTAAGGTACCTGATGGATGTGAGTGAAGGAAGAGCATCTGCAAAGGTTGAGAGGCATGGGCCAGCACGGACCATTCCAGAAACTGCAGAGAGTTCTCCACCTCTGCCATGCTCTCCTTTGAGGCAAGGGTTAAGATTCTGACAGGCAAAGAGGAGGAGAAAGATCTATTTGTGACGATTTCATGTTAGGCAAGTCGAAGGTTAAGGGCACAGACGAGAAGGGTCCCTTTGGTCATAGCGACAGAGGAAAGGATGCCTTTCATCAAGTCGCCTGCACCTGGAGGCGCATTTACCCAACATTATGCCCGGCGGCTCCGTTTTCACACGGGAGACTCCTCCATCACGTGTAAACCAGCCATTTATTAATTTTTGCAAAAAGTACTCAACTTCATTACTCACTTTCGAGATCGCACACCATGTTTACATAATGTTTCTCTGGCTGCAGGAGGCGCGCGGCAATATCCCCGGGCCGCCGCTGCGGGGAGATACCGGGCGTGGTTAGGGATGGCAGGGCTACAAGCCCGCCGCGCACTGTGATTACACGGAGCCAACTCGCTCCCACTCTCTTCAGCAGGTACTCCTGGAATGCAATGTCAAAATTTGCATGCAAGATGCTGACCAATAATGTACATTTTAACTTACCACAGCAAATAAAACTCCATGCCATATGGCTGATTAGAAATACTCTCTCCTTCTCTAAACAGCTGGGTGAGTAACAGCAAGGAGAAGGCTGTTGGCAGCTGTACATCCTTATCGCCTCCGTGATGCTGCTGCAAGGGGTCTGTGCTTGCACAGGTACGCACCTGAGACCGGGGAGTGAGACACCCTCCTCTCCAAGTGAGGGAGTGGCCAGGAGAGAGGCTGCCATCGCCAGGTGCCCCCCCCAACAGGGCTCCCCGGGTTGCCCAGCATAAACAGGCTCGTTTTTCATTTTGTAAATAAGAGATGCGAAGATCTTCCAGGGAGAAAGTGCTGCTCTGGGCACCAAGAAAAAGGAGAGACTCCCACCCCGACCCACCCCCCAAATAAAGGCAGTGCGGTTTTTTTTTTTTTTGGTTGTTGTTGTTGTTGTTTTAATTACAGAGTTGTTCTGTTTTGTACTAACTACTGCCTCACGCACGCCGTTGACCATTCTCTGTCCCTCTCTGTCGCAGGGGGCTCAGGTCGACTTTGTCATGTTTGCAGGCAGGTGGCTCAGCAGGACCTCCGCGTGCACTTGTGCTGTGCCAACACGCTCAGCTACACTGGGGTTACCCACACGGCTGCAGGTACCTCTGACCCTCCCTTACCAGCCGCCCCCTTCGGCTGCCCAGGGTGCCACGCCTGCAGGCACGGGGATCCAACGATGGTCCCACCAGGAGGGCTGGCTTTGCAGGAGTGCGATCGGCACCAGCACACAGGACCTCGGGCTTAGAAGGACCCCGACTTTGGTTTAATGTTCTGTGGTCATTCTCTTGACATTCTTAATAATTTTGAACCCTGGGTCCCACCTTCTCATTTTGCACTGAACCCTAAATTCTACAGCTGGTCCCGCCTACTCACTTTCACTGAAAGGGTGTGGCTTTCCAGGAAAGAAACCTGCCAAACACAACCTCAGCCAGGTGACCAAGGTCAACATCAAGAGTGATAAGTCACATCCTGATACGATGTGATAGCGTTTTACCTCTGTGGTCTTCCTCCCGACGACCCATAACCCCAGTCTGGTCCCGAGAGAAAACTCACACAAACCCTATAAAATACCTGACCAGGACTCCTCAAAACTGTCCTGGTCACCCAAATCAAGGAAGGTCTGGGAACCGGTCACAGCCAAGAGAAGCTAGGGAGACTGACAATTAGGATGCGAACAGCGGGGGAGGGGGTGGGGGACGCAGGGGGCATGGGGACTCTGCGCTTGCGCCTCAGGGCTGCTGTGAACCAAAGACTGCTCTCAAAGATCCAGTTCGTTAATGAAAAAGAAACTAAATGCAATGCGGTATCCTGAATGGGATTCTGGAACAAATAAGGACATCAGGTAAAAACGAAGGAACTTTGAATAAGTATGGACTTTAGTTAATCAGCATTGACTCATTCCTCGCGACAAATGCAACCTAGCAATGTTAGCAACAGGGGGACTCTACACTCCGTACTATCCTCAATGCTTTTCTAGAAATCTAACACTATGCTCAAGTAAAAAGTGGACTACCCACCCACGCCCCAAAAAAGCCTGCAGCTGAAGCGATTGTAGTTCCAATGGGCCAGGAAGGGGTGAAGTTCGGGGGTGAGGGGCGGCAGACTGGAAGCCCCTCCTTCCTCCCTAGGACCTGTGCCGTCCACTAGACCCCCCCCCCACATCCCCTGCTCACCCAGAAGAGGTTGTGGGGTCACCATGAAACAAAAACACACTTTAAAAATAACCTGAACTCCCATAATACTTTTTTCTAATCACATTTCTCCCCCTGGAGACCACGGGGTGCTGTCGAATTCTCTGGCTGCTTCGCCATCCACTAAATATTGTGCTTCTAGCTGTAAATAGCATGTGGGGAAGTTACGGGCAGGTCGGGACAGTCTGCGAAAGCAGAATTTGCTCAATCCCACTTGTAACCCGCGTTGAGCTCCCAAGGCAGCCGCTGTCTGTCTCTGGTGTCCTCGTTGGCCCCCGAGGCGGGCCTCGGGAGCAATGAGCCAGCCCGGCCATCCCTGGAGCAGGGTACCGAGTGTGGAGTGGGGACTTCTGTCCATGGCTGCATTTCACGATCTAAAACTTGCCAGACGTCCCCCTTTCAGACCTGCCTCCATCAAGCCCAGGGGTATCGGGGACCCCAGAAGTGGGGAAGGGTTTAGGCACATTGGCTCGTAATGTTTGAGTGTGAGGTTCCCCGATGAGGAGAAGGATTTTACGTGTGGACTCCTGGACAAGGAGAGGCCCGATAAAGCTCACAGCACGCGGCAGTTCCCTGTCAGTGACTTTTCTGCTCTGTTTTTGTTTAGAGAACTTGATCAACAACATGACCTTTGGGGGTGACCAGTGAAGAGGTGCTATGGACTGAATGTTTGTGTCTCCACGAAACGCCTATGTTGAGATCCTAATCCCCAACGCACTGGTATTTGGCGGTGGGCTCTTCAGGTGGTGCGCAGGTCTTGCGGGTGGAGACCTCGTGAATGGAATTAGTGTCCTTACAAAAGGGACCCAGAGAGCTCCCTCCCTCTTCTGCCATGTTGAGGTCACAATAAGACTGTCATCTGTCAACCAGGAAGCCCGCCCTCATGACACAGTGAATCTGCCTCCATCTTGGGCATCCCAGCTTCCTGAACTGCAGGAGAGAAATTTCGATGGTAGGGTACCAGTCGATGGTAGTTTTCATACAGCCCACCCACTGCAGGAATGGGGTCTGCAGCCACCCACCCACAGCTTTGGGTCATGGTATCTGGGCCTCCCAGGCACCAAGGTACGGAGAACTCCCCAAGAGGACTAGAGAAAACTTGCCTTTATGGGACAGTGATAAAGACACTCATCTGGCCTCCCAACGTTCTCATCAAGAGCAGAATGAATGAAACTCTGCCCGGGGTACCCTTGAATCGTCACACCAAGCCAAGGCATCCTCCACCACCTCCTTCCCTGTCGATCTCAGCATTCAGCGCCTGTCCCTGCCCCCAGGACCTGCAGAGCCGGGCTCTCCTCCGCTGCCTGCCTCCAATGCACCGGCTTCCCCCTCAAGACCACTCTGTCCTTCCCACCATCCTGCAGGTACCTCTCTCCTACCGCCACCTCTGTCGAGAAGCCTGCAGCCCCCACAAACCCTGGTGGATCCACATCACTCCGGCCAACCCCGAGACAAGGTGGGCCTTGCCGCTCGTGCTCCTTGCTCAGTGTGGACACCTCACCCCAGGTTATGTGAGCAGAGGAAGGGGATGTGTGCTTTCCGGCACCCCGTACCATGCCCGGGCAGCATGCGATGCATGGTACACACACAAGCAGCAACTCCTGGTGCTCCCGGGGTGATCCCGCCGCGTCTGCCTCCTGCCAGCCGACCTGCTTGCACACTGAGCTTCTGGGTCCTTCCCCTTCGTCCTTCCAGATGCAAGGCTTGGCTCCCCCCGCCTGCTGCCGCCAGACATCCAAGTCAGTCACTGCACATGCCCCGCCCACACGGAATCGCTGAGACCTCAGCTTCCCTGACTTCAGCACTAACCCGCGCTGTGTTCCCGAGTGAGACAGGGATTCTATTTTTAAAAGGCACAGGACAAGCTGTGAGGAGAACATGGAACTTCCAATGAAACCTCTGGACACCAGTGACTGTCTTCTGGAATTCGGGGCCGTGGCTGGCAAGCATCTGCCACGGAGTGGGAGTGCCGCTGTCCTTCCCAGCCCATTCCCTCCCCCGCCCTGCCCCGCCGCAAGGTGCTCTGCCCAGACCCACACCAGCCCTTCCACATCCCACATGTGCTGTGGCCACAGCTCCCTTCAGAGGATTCGGATTGGGCGGGGCCGCCATGCTCCTGCCTCTGCAGGGAGAGCTGGGACCCCTCAAGGCACACGGTTGAACGAGACCACAAGCAAGCACGTGGCTGAACAGGGGGAGGGAGTCCACGAATGAGCAAATAGCCCACGCGTGCTTCCCAAGGGCGTCCGAGATGAAAACACAGAACAACGCCCTCATGGAGAGGCTGCTGAAGGGATGGCTCCCTATTGCGTGTGCCCAAGAGGCCACCTGGAGGAAGTGAGGCTGGAGGTGAGGTCTGGGCGATAACATGTAACAACCTGGGACATGCGGTGTCAAGAGCCTCGCTCATGCTTTGGAGAGGACAGACGTGCCAAGGTCACCAAGGACGCTGGCTCTGTAGGGTTGAGGACAGAGGAGGTAACAGGGCCTCGGCCCGGTGAGAGAGGGTGCAGGGGGCAATTACGGGGCCTCGCCAGCCATGGGTTTTATTCACAATGGCAAGTCCCTGGAGATTTCTAAAGAGGGACGGGATGTGGGTGAGTCGTTCAGATGACCACTCTGACGCCCCGCCATCCCCAACAGCCCTGGTTTTTATCAGAAGTTCCCATCCTCTAGGATACTTATCCCTCAGGGGCTCTGGCATGTCCCATCCAAATCCCCCAGGAGCCGCAGCTACCAAACGTGGCTTCTGAGCCTCCACCAGCCTTGCCTTCCCTGTCAAGGGGCTCAGATAAGAGGAGTCCCATCCTGGAGGAGTGTCTTTCCCTCAGGGGCGCCCTCCTTCTCCGCCACTCCCGGCTTTCTTGTCCCCCCGTCTCCCGGAAGCCTTGTGGGCTTCTCCCACTAGGGCTCGGATCTCAGAGATTCCTCAACTGTCAACCAAAAAAGGACAGCTCACTGCAAAGCACTCAGTTTCACAAAAGTGGGCAGAAGCTGGGCAGAGGTGACCTATGGTCTCACTGCTCCATGTGACGTCCAATAGAACTTTCACCAGGGCGTGGCTACCCTGACCCACCATGCGCAGCACCCCCGATAGTCTTTTCCTGTCTGAATTCACGAATGGCTAGTAGAAGATGGATTGACGTTTCAGGAAAAGGGGATTCCTATGCCACGGGCACACAGAGGTCAGCGAAAAGCCCTTGCTCCAAGCTCCTCCAGGGCTCAGTGGCTGTGTGGCCCCCAGACTTTGACCAAACCAGCCCCCCTCCTTAATGCCTGCTGCGTGTTTGGGGCACCATTCTGGTCTCTACCTTGTGGTGAGCTCAATGAGGCACATCTTCAACCCCCCACCCCCCACCCCCCAGGGCTGCCCTCCTAGGTTATCCATGGTGGCCATAAACTTGGCCAACTCGATCCAAAAGTGGCTGCAAGGTCATTTTACACCCTGCTGCCACAGAGCGCAGGCAGTCCACACTCTGCAGACCAATAGGACTGCACTATCCTGGCCTCCATCGGGGACATGGCTGGTGAAGCTGCTACTGCCTCCAAGGAGAGGGGGAAGGAGAGAAAGCTGTTCTGAGGTACATGGGGGACAGCCATCAGGGAGGAGGAACTGGACATGGAGCCAAGGTTGCCAATGCCCCGAGACGGGGTGCCATGGGTGCGGAGAGCAAACTGAACCATCACCATGAGGGTCTGTTCCCAGAGCTACACTCCCACACGCTGTGCCCCATCTCACCCCCTTGTGTACTCCCATCCTCCCTTTCCTGGCAGAGGGAGGCCTGGCTAGCTGTCCCCATGGGGCTTTTGCTCCTACCCCAGATACACAGCTGGCTGAGCTCCAGCACAGAGGTTCCCTGGATGGGACCCAGGACCCTCAAGCCCCAGCATCTTCCAAGAGGAGCTGGAGGCCTGGTTGTGAGATGCTGGAAGACAAGACCCTTCCGCATTTGCCAGCTTACACCTCGGGGGCCAGATCTGCCTGAGGCTGAGCTAACATCAGGAGGGAAGACCCCATTAGCAACTTTCTGAGGATCTGGGAAAGGGGGTGGGGCTGGGCTCAGAATCCCATTTCTCTTTCTACAAGGAAACTGAAGGGTCACAATGCTTTGGGGAGGAGAGCAACCAACCCTGCATAATAGTTGGTAATAGCATGATAGACTATCCCATCACGCTACCCACCAGACACACCCTTACCCACACAACACATCCCAACACACATATCTTTATACACACACGTCGATGCACTTTCCAACAAACACAACCACACCACATACACAACACACACCATTACATACCTCTCACACACATCCTTTACCAACATGTGTCAACACACAACTATGCACTCCCCAAACCACATAGCCACACCAACATATCTGTAGACCCCCAAATTACATCCTAATGTATATGCCAATATCCACACAGACCTGCTGAGAGTCACATCCCAGCCCACCCTCCCCCATACACACATCAATACACACAGCTGACACTGGCACACCCTCCTGCAGACCACGGCATCCGCGGCCCAAGATGTGCAACACACACCAAACTCACAGCAACACACACACACACACACCCTCAGCAACCTACAGCCACAAAGTAAGGCACCTCACAGACAACCACAGGGTGACGCCAGCTCCGGGACAACATGACGGCCCTCAGAGCAGCACACACAACAGACATGCAGATACACAAGCCCCCATCACAAAGGCACACACTCACAAGGAAGGCTCCATTCCCAGCAGCTACGGGCAAGGTGAACGTGCTCACCCTCCCTCCCCAGCCAGGACAGCCCACTCGGCCCCCAGCTGAGCCTGGGCCCTTTCCCAGGAGCACCCTAGTGGGTGCAGGGCAGAGCGGCGGCTCCCAGCATTCTCCACGGCACTGGCCAGGGTGAAGTGGCCACTTGGTTCAGCCTTCGGTGCCATGACACACGACAACAAAGAACTCCACAGCCCCCCCTCTGAAAGTCTTCCCAGAAGAGAACTGTCCTCCTAATTTACACCTCAGAGGGAGGAGGATTAGAGACCTCCCCTTCTCTTTCTCTTCATCTGCCAATGGGGGATCTCCCCCTGTTTCCTCACAGAGAGGAGCGGGACGGAAGAGAGCCCACTCTGGCGGGAGATCCCTGGGTCCGCTCACCAGCCAGTGCCGGCTCGGGCCAGTGGCGACCCTCTGCCCGCGCTCTCTGTCCGTCCTGTGTGCTCCCCACCCATAGCAGACCCCCTTCCCACGCCAGCCTGCAAAGGAGGGCGTGTACACGATGCTGGCCGAGCAGCTTAGCGTTTGGAAGGACAAGGGAAACTGAGACCCAGGCAAGCTCCCACAGACCGAGAACTGGATCTGCTAAGTCCAAACCAGGTCCCCACCCACCACGCCATGTTCCTGTGGCCTCATTCTCCCCATCTTGGGCCACCAGGGGCACCCTGAGGACATGTTCTGAAGCCACTTGTGACCTGTGGTGTGTGTGACCCTGATTAGGGGGCGGGGAGGGGGCAAGTATCTGCAACCCCAGGCTTGGGAGATGACTTCAAGATTGTGTGGAGCTCGGGGTGGGCCCCTGTCAGTCCTCGGCAGAGCTGAGCCAGTACTGGACCAGAGGGAAGGAGTCAAGTCTGTGTTCCCCAGAGCCTGACTCAGCAGAGCTGGTCTTGGCCAGCCTGGAGCTGGAGATGGGCCAGGCGAGCAGGACCTTCACCTTCCACACCATTTGCCCCTTTCCCAGCATGACCTAACAGTGGAATTAAAAGGCAAGGGTTCAGACGGAGGTGGGCTTCAATCCCCCTTCCTACCTTCCTAACTCGATACAGCCTCCCCGTCCCTCAGTTTGCTCATCTGATGGCATGCTCTCCCCTGCCAGACTGCAGGCTCCGGCAAGGCCACGTCCCAGCGGTGCCTTCTGTGGAACACTCGGAAACCAGGGCCCAGTGTTGATGTAAAGGCTCCCTCTGCTCAGTCTAGGAGCGGGGCTAGCGATGCCTGGCCCCTGGGGGGTGAGGGGGCAGTCAGAAGGCACCTGCAGATTCCTATCCCACCTTGTCCTCTCAGACCTAGGACACGTGCATGCTTTTATGTGATCACCATGTTTCTACCTGCAGAGGAGGCAGCAGAAGTGGAGGAAGTGGAAGGAAAGTACCGAGCTGCTCCTCTTCACTTGGGAAGGCTGTCCCAAGCCCCGGGCGCCCCTCTGTGCCAGGACCCGTGCAGGCGACCACGGGTGCTCTGCACTCTCCCCGCTCTCTGCTGCGGGCGCCGCTCCCCAAAGCCACGCCACCTTCACCTCCGCAGCAGGAAATCACACCTTCTCTCCCTTGCCGGCCCCATCCCGCCCCTGGTGTGCCCAGGAAACAGCCCTGGGCACACAAGGGACATACAGGAAGACATGCTGGTTGACTCTGGGGGCGGCTGTCATCATTTAGCACAAGAAGAGAAGAAACAGAAATGGGCACCTGCAGACAATCACTAATGAACTATTCTCCTGCACAGCACGGTCCGTCCTACCCCTGAAAGTCCTAGGCGAAGGGGAGGGGCGGCCCCGGACAGGCCCTTAGCCCCCTTGCTTGGGAGGCCGGGACATGTCTCTAACGTTCCAAACGAGAGGGCAGATGTTTCTGCTGCTGACAGGACCTCGGAGCTGGGACATTTTGGACAGTTTTGCTCAGGCTCCAGGCCTCCTTCATCCGAATCTCTATGGGAAAAACTCGTCTTTCCCATTCACAAGTACTGGCCTGGATGAGATCCCCCACCCTTCACCCAAAGGTGAGCCCGGCTTGACATAAGCAGGTGCATCCCATTCCCCTGGCCATGGTGACTGATTCAGAAATGGGCATAATAACACACTAAGACGTAACAAAATGCAAGGGGATAATTGCTGGACCTCCAGAAGAGAGTGTTCCTTTGACCAGTGGTATGGGGGTGTGAGGTCTCAGCTGTGGTAGCCTTTTATGCCACTACGAGGAGAGGAAATCTTGGGAACATCATTGGCTAAATCTCCATCACTTAAAGTCAGACCAATCCCCAGATCTTTCAGTGACTTAAACCACTGAATCTCTGTAGTTATAGCTGTAAAGACAGTTTGGATTGGGATTCATTTGTGGCAACAAAATATGGGAGGAAAGTGGCAGATAAAGAACCACCTGGCAGTGGCCTGTGTGAAGGAGGGGAGCTGCCTTCCCAGGACGGTGTCAGAAGGACCCCAATCATCCTCCAGCGAAAACGCTGGGACAAGCCCAACTGATTCCACTGCTTCCCTCAGGACCCTGGCAAATGCCAGCTAGATCCTATGAGATCAAACCATCGAGGCTGGCCCTTTGGCCCTGTGACCTCCAACAACCAAGCCACTGGCCACGTTTCTTTTTACCCACTTGTTTTGGTATTGCATAGTACAGAAAGAATCTTAATAACAGGCCACATTTAGTGAGCACTTCCTCGCGCCAGGGACTGTGCTAAGCCTTTTATAGAAAGACAAATGCACCATGAAAACTGCAGCACAGAAAGGCTGAGTGGCCCTAGCTGGGCCACACAGCTCCTAAGGGCCAGCACCAGAGCCCTCTGCCATGCCCACTGGGAGGAATGGGAAAGCGAGCCTTCGACTGGCCCCACTGGGTGAGGGGCCCTGGCGGTGCCCTCTCAGCAGCAGGACTCTGACTATCCCCATGGCACGTAGGCCTCAGACAGGGACAGCGCAAGTGGGAAGGCATCCGGCTGGAAAGGAAATAAACGAGGGTCTCACCAGGCCCCCCGGCCCTGCAAGGGATGATGTCGCCTTGCCACCTGCTCAAGGCTCAGACACAAATATCAACAAGAAATCCACCAAATCCTCAGACTTTACGAACTTCCTGAGTTCTCGGCTCAGGGCACAGTGGATGAGACACTTGAAAGTCACCCCTGGGCCATGCAAAGGTTTGGGAAGGAAGGGGAGAGGAGAGGAGGGGACAGAGGAGATGAAGGGGGCCTCAGAGCCTTCTAGACTTCCCCACCCCACTCCAGTCATGTGGAGTGTGGTGGGCTACCCAACACCCCTGCGGCAAAGCTGCAACCACCACCCCCCCGCCCCAGGTTCCCTTCCTGCTGCTTCCCTGCCCGGGGTCCTTCCTCAAAAGCACCTGCTGGATTTCCCTACAGGGCCTCTTCTGCAGCAAGAAAGTAACTCCAACTCCAGTTCACAGCCAGACCTCGTGGTTGAACTGGGGCGTCTGCTTCCCCCTAGAAGTCGCCGGATCGGCCAGATCCTGCAGGGGGAAGGCGTGGCCTGCCGAAGGACTCACTTAGGTGACGGAGGAGGTCCCTTCACCCTCTGAGGTTCCTCGGGAGCAAATGTGGGCGCCAAGGCGTGTTGGTGCTCTTCCAGACCATGGGGTGGGCCCCCGCGAGAGTCTCTCTCACTCTGTTTAATGACATGCCCAGGCTCTGCACCTCTGGATGCCCAGGTATATCTCTACTCACTTTTGCATCCCTAGTACCTCGGACATTGCTCGGTTCAGACCCTACTTCATAAGTATTTGGTCCTTGAATGAATGAATGAATGAATGAATGAACGAACCAATGAGTATTTGATGCACAGATGAGTCGCAGAGAAGCCTAGTGACAGTGAACTGCCTAGCCTCGGGGAGACAGATTTCAACTGAACCCTGGGAGGAACTTTCCCGTGGTAAAAACTACAGGAAGAAATGGCCTCAGGATGCAACGCCCCATAATATATATCAGCAGCCTCAGGGTGGCCTGCCTGTGACCAGAGATTCCACTCCTGGGAGCTTCCCTAAGAAAATAATTGTGCAGATGATTAGAAAGATTAGGTGCAGGAAAGACAAAATGGAAGCAAGTCCTATTATGCTCTGCAGGTAGGGGATTGCCTAAGCCATTTTACAGATGTCGATTTTTTTTTCCCTTGGCTTCTCTATATTTCTAATATTTTCTCAAAAAACATATTACTTGTGTGAAGCGTTAAAAAAAAAAGCAGAGCTATGACTATAGAACAGGGGTCTGCAAAAGGACAGCTCATGGGCCAAATCCACCTGTTACTTGTTTTTGTAAATAAAGTTTTATTGGGAGACTATCACACACTTCCATTTATGACAGAAGTGAGTAGTTAAAACAGAGACCACATGGCCTGCAGCACCTAAAATATTTATTACTTGGCCCCATACAGAAAAAGTTTGCGGACCCTTGCGTAGAATATTCAATGACAAAAAATAAATGGTATATATTTAAGTAAAAACTACAGCGTATTATGATCCTATCTTGCTAAATACCTCTCTGGGTCCACAGAGGGACTGGAAAAGGATGTGCTGATTATCTCCGAATGGTGGTGAGCATACCTATTTAAAAGTTATTTTTACTTATCCATATTTTCTAAATGCCCGAGACGAGTAAAATGACAAAAATGTCAGCAATAGCAACAAAGAAGTCAGGAAGCATCCCTCTTGGCGGATGCCAGGTGGAAAGGGTTTGAAGGTCACCCGTAAGGGATTTTTCAGAGGGGGTCAGGCCCCAGCTGAGAATGGACCCAGCCCTGCCAAACTGCCTCCCACAATAATTATTTTATGTCACACCTCAGCTTTGCTAAGGGATGATTTTTCAGGGCAAATTACTTTAAAAAAAATTAAAACACCTATTTTAGCAACAAATTCAACAGAACATATTTAGCGATGAAGAGACACTCGAAGCTGTCTCGGTCTTCAAGGAAACAACCACTGCATATACTTTATGTTGAACTAAACATAAGCAAGTTGGAAATATTCCAAAATGCCTCTCAAGATGATTGAAGACCAACCGAGGGTGTCCAAAAACCACGGATGACAACCACTGAGTTGAGAGTTTCAGGGCATTACTTTAATGAGGTGAAGAGAGCTTCGTGGTGGGGTCCTGTTTCGTCACATATCAAATGGCTTTGGAGCTGAGGTCAGACAAGAAGACAAAACAGGTGGCCACCCGAATTCCAGTCCAACAAGCTGCCTCCACCAGAGAAAGAATGGATTCCTCTGTGGAATGTTCTGGACCCAAGGCACAGGGTCAAACACAGGGAAGTTTCCCAAAGGTGGGCTGCCTCCCAGGAAAAGCTGAAAACTGACCCCAGCCTCTCGAAGCAAGCGACCAGGTGCTGAAAGCCAAGCCCACCCACCACCCATGTCCGCCTTCCAGCACCTGGCTGGGCACCCCCCACCCCAACACAGTGCAGTGGGCAGCCCAGCCAAGGAGTCAGCTTGTGCTGTGCCTCACGCTTCTCTCCAACATATGTCACATGCCCCACAAAATCCCAAGGCTCACGGCAACAAGGAGATGGGTCCCCCACGAAGCCAGGCCCCGGACTACGTTCCCTTGGCGGGAGACGAAAACAAAGCTGAGCACATGAATGCCACCTGTGTTCTGCACGGCTTTCTTTGTGCCTCGGCCCACCCATCAGGTAGCCGTTGGGAGTGTTCAGACACGCATTGTTGTGGGGCTCTGCAGCCTTTTTTGAAGCTGTGGATCAGGGAAAGGATGGTGGCAAATCTCTGTGCTTAGCTTGGCCCTGTTTGTCACAAGCCAAGCCTCAGGTTCTCGGTCCTGTCTCCCCCGTAAGAGTTTAGAGGCACAACGTTCATTTCTTACATTATGTTAACAAGCCCTGTTATTACAGGGTGGTGTCAGTAACTAACCACAGCAGCCTTGGCTGGCTCCACACCTTCGTCCCCACGACATACCAGGATTCAGGTGAAAACAGTAAGTGGAACACAATACAAAATACGTAAATGGAAACACAACCCCAGGAAATCGAGTGCACTCCCAACAAAGAAAAGCTAAACCAGATCTGGCTCGGGACTTAAGTGGGGAGGCCCACCCACCGGAGAGAAAAGCCACGAGCCAGCCAGAGGGGACCTGTGTCACCCACGCGGCTCCCAGAGGACCTGCCACCCCCACGCCCCGCACCCTCCTCAGGTGCCTCCATGCTCAGGTTCTGCCTGAGGGGGGGAAAAAAAAGCCCCAAAGCTCTGCCCAAGTCCTGTTCCCTGAGCTCTTTTGGGAGGGTCCACGGCTTTCTGAGAAGGGCTTTCCAGATGGTGCCTGGTGGTAGCAGTGCCAAACTCCACAGCTTAAGTAAATGTTGCCGTAGCCCCGTCCTGCCAGGAAGAGGCAAGGGGGACCCAAGGCTCCTTTCAGCTGCTGAGAGGCTCACTTCCTGGGGAGAACAGAGAGCCCTACCACCTGCCCCGCACCCTGCTGGAGAGCCCCCTTTCCTCTCTGCACCCCCTCATCCTTCCTCAGTGGGCCAGCCCAGTCTGCAAACGTGGAGGGAGGAACCTGAGGACGGGGAGGCAAAGGGAGGTAAGAAACCCAGAAAGGCAGTAAGCAAGCCCAAGGGGCGCAGATGGCAAAGGTCCCAGTCCAGTCATCACGAATTTGGGATGCCTGCACAAATCCAATCTCCTGATCTCTGCAGGTGTTTCTCCTCCCCTACCATCAATGCTCCTAGGCAGCTTGGCAGTTAAAGGAGTTAACTGCTCACTCCTCCTCTGACCTCACAGGCTCAGAATACAGCAAAGTGCTCCCACCACGGATCGCCCCAGGATTCCCTCTGCCCTCCATCTCAGGAGCCCCATGCAGCCCAGTGGTCTCCCTCGTGAGCCCAGTGGCATCTTGAGGGCCAGTTGAAGCTTGCCCCTGACTCCACCCCCTGAGATATCAGGGCCCCCTTCCAGAATCTTCTCTTTGAGGAGGGCGGACGCAGGAAATGGCTGAGGTATAAGGCAAGGAAGCCTTTCATGCCATACGTCCGCAAGAGCGGGCTTCTTCTAAGCGGGGCCCAAAGCTTCATGCCAGAGAAGGGATTCAAAGCATAAGGGATCTGAGTGAACAGGAGGCCCTCAGGCTTCCTCCAGACAGAGGCTGTCCAGAGGCTGATGTCATAGGCGTACATTCCCAGGTACCTGAAGGCACAGGGAGAGAGTGGGTGAAAGGCGGCTCCTGGAATCCCATGATCTCTGCCTGCTTCTGGCCACGCGTGGCCATCTGTAAGGCACACTGCCGGTTGCAGCCCCAACACACCCGAGGTGGTGGCCAGAACCCAAGCGTGGAACCTCCCATTCCAATCAATCGGAATCACGTGGATAACAATTCACACTCTATTTTGAAAGGCGCCTGCTTATCTTTGCCTCGTTGTAACCTGTCCTCAGCGACTCTGTGCTTTTCTTATTACCATCAAATTTAGAATTAAATAAATGCATACGTTCCTGGAGTTAACGTGCGTTACAGAAGGGATGCCCCGTGAGCACTTCGGGCCTCTCAGAGCGCTGGGCGGGAACACAGCACCTCGTGGAGCACTCGAGGGGGGACCCTGGCCACGCGGTGCCCACCAGGAGGATGGGCAAGTTGAGGTGGTGAGCCGCAAACCACGGGGCTGAGAGACTCTGAGGCCAGGAGTCGGATCCCACCCCCACAAAATGGTGTCCGTCCTAGGAATCTACAGGACCGTCGAGGAGGCTTTGCTTCTGGGATTTTATGTCACCCGTCTTTTATATCACACTCCCAAGGTGAAGACTTTTAGAGCCAGTACAAGTTCTCTCTTTCTGAAATGCTAAGTGACAGTACCATGGGGCAGCCCCGTGCAGGTGGGATTTACAGCTCCATGCAAGGCAGCGAGAGAGGCAGGAAAAGCCCCAGAGTGGTACCAAGTGCCCCCATATCATTGCTTCCGGACACAAGAGAATCAAAGTGCACTCAGTGAAGGGCAAGCGTATAAAAAGGAGTCTGCTGGTAGGCATCTCGCTCCTAGATCAGGAGGAAAAGCATCTGAATCCCTGGTCCAGCCCGGGTGCCCAGACCCAGCGGAAAGGTGAGAGACCAGAGGGAGGCCACCTGGCCCTCTGACCTCTGCCCCGTCCGACCCCCGCCAGGAGTCAGCCCAAGTCTGGCCAGCACGTTAGCCTAGGCGGGGCGGCCACCGTGCGGGCGGGAAAGGCCCCCAGCGTCTGCCCGGCGACAGCTTCGGCACACACAGCCGAGCCTCCGTAAATCTCCACAAACACGGCGGCCGCCTGCACACGCTTCCACATCGGGGATGGAAGGGCTGCATATGGCGCTCAGTTTTAACAGCTGAGCTTTAAAAAAGTACAGCTTTTCATCTCACTGAACCAGTTCCCAATTTAGGGGGTGGGAGAGGGAGGGGGCAGGAAAGACAGGGAAGCTGGAAAGGGCAGGGGGAGCCTTCCACAGTAGATTTGATTTTACAAGGAATTCCAGACTATTATCTGCTCAAAAGGTCCCTCTGGAAAATGACACAATATTCCCTGTTTGTCATCCTCAAGTTTGCTAATTTCAAGAAAGTCATTCCATCTTCGAAAAGGGACTTGTTTTCCTTTTTTTCCTTTTTTCTGTTTTTAATAAAAATGAAGGAGTCTATCTAGGAGGGATCACTCACATGCCTCAGATGGGGTTAACAATTTTTAAGTAAATTTGTAAATGGGATTATTGTTTTCCAAAGTTCTGCTCAGCAAAGAGATTAGTTGCCACAAAGCCCATGGGGAGTCCCCTGGTCCTTTGAATTCCCTGCCTGGAGGCTGAAGGTGCTTGCTGAGGAACAGGAGGAAGAAGCCTGATAGGGCAGTTTTCCTGGAATTGCCTGGAAACTTTTACTTTCTGTTTCCTCTGCTGATAATGACTGTCTTCGGCTCTGCAGCCAGCTCCCCTCTTCCCCCTCCCAGCCCCCTGTTGCTGCACGCCATCCCCGAGCTCCAGTATAAAGTTTGGCTTTTGCAGCAGGAAGCAGCTGGGCCAAGCAACCAGCGAATGATAATGACCTCAGAAATCTGCTGTTCGCTCGGCAACAATAGGGTGCTCAGTCTACTGGAAAATTGTGTTCATCAGCTAACTCTGCTCAGTTACTAATTGACATTGCCAAATATTTTAAGAACAATTGGAATGCACAAGCAAAAAAAAAAAAATGAAGATCTTAATCCTCAGACTTAATTTTTTTTTCTTTTTCTTTTTCTTCCCCCCCTCCTTCTTTGGGGTGCCCAGATTTATTTGTGTGGAGCAGGCAGTGGTTATCAGGAATGGGGGCAGGGAGGAGGAACCACGTCAGAAAAAGAGGTGGAAAAGAAAGAAAATCTATCATATCACTGTACGCCCGATGTGAATGCAAGGGAGCCCAGGATAAAGGCCTTTGATGCCTTGGTCAATGGGCCTACACAGGATTGGCGACCCAGCATTTCAGGAATGCGGCTCAGGCAACAAAAGAAGACCCCACAAGGCTTCCAGCCCAGCTGATCAAATAATCCTTGACCATCTCAAAATATTATAACAGAAGTAGCAGGGGTTAACACTGTTTTCATCTTTGCATCTCTCCCTGGCTTTCCATTGATCACGTAACTTAGCCGACTTTATTTAATGAACAGAGGGTCAACGCATGCAATTACCCCCTTCCCACCATCAACACTTCAATTAGCCCCTCTCCAAAATTATGGGGAATGCAGAAGGTAACTGCCCTGTTGGATATAATGAACAGTATCGTTTCTTAGTACATTAAGTTTTAATTATTCTGAGCGTGATTTCCAAGGCAAAACTCAAAGAAACAGAACTTTGGTCGTCTTCTGGCTCAGAGTAAAGCTCAGAGCTGAGCACAGTCTTAGTCGAGGTTTTGGGGAGAGATGCAGAGATTAATGCCATCGGAGCGTTTGCACGCAAGCCAGAAAACGAGAGAGCGTCAAAACAGCCTCCCCGCTTTCTAAATGTCATAAAAGAGTAAAAATTTATAAGCTGCTGCCTTCCAAATAGTTTCCCTTTGCGTCGTACACGGAGGCAGAAACAACATCTATGATGGTGTGAAATTATCAGGAAGTCAAATCGACAACAACAACAACAAAAATAAAACAAAGGGGAATGATGGGGAAGTGATCCATGTGACTGGTTTTGTCCATTTTCTGTTAGAAAATATGACCTCTCAATTTGTCAAAGGTCCTAGTTTTCGCGGTTGATCTTAAGCTCGGTTCTCAGCAGTTTGGAGAGCCAAAGAACAAACACATTTTCTGGTTCACTGGAATCACTTTCACATGTTCACTGATTCAAACATTCTTTTGCTCACATAACAAACAGCTGCATCCCACATTAGCCTAGCCAGTGACAGTCGCCCATCTCGGCAGTAACTGTTTGATTGCAAACTTGACCCCTTCTTCGTCTCGGTCTGAGCAAGACATTTTTAAACAGCCACTCCGTTCCCAATCCTCCTTTGCAAAGAATTACATCAGATAACAAAGGACGTCTCTGCCACTCATTGTAAGCCTTCTTCTGGAGATCTGTTCTAAGAGGCTCTCTGTAAAAAGGTTTTTTATGATGAATTCAGAACTACTATCATGTTAAGAGCAGCGATTTATAAAGAAGAATTCACTGGTTAAGATCTGAAAAAATAGTTTCTCAGGCCCTACTGACCCAGTTTTCAACAAAAAAAGAATCAAGTGATGCAAATTAAGTTTTGCGACATTGTTATGCAGTCTGAGAAATTTGTAAAACCGTGTTTTGCAGTTATTTCTTAATAGAAGCCTTAATAAGTACTCCTTTCTTTACTTAAGGGCTTAAAGATTTTTTTTTTCCCCCTTCACCTTGCAGGTTTCTCTCTAACAGGTAATAATAAAAATGCCTATTGTGTCAAGATTTTTATTTAAATGCTTATTTTAATCGCACTTTATACAAGTCATACTTGTTAGAAATCAGAGGGAAGACTAACCAGATTTGGTTAAGGGTCCTAATCCCAGGAAAACCTGAATGCCCCAGGCGTGCGGCTGATTTGGCCTGCATGTTGGTATGCCATCAATTTTCCTACTTAGTCGGAAAATTATGAAAGGGTCTAATTTGAATATGAAGAAAACAAAGAAGTCAACCAGAAATGAAAGAATCAGTATTCACAATTGTAAAATACTTCAATGAGGGAAATAAAAGTGAGAAGATAACCACAACTCAAGAATAATTCTCCTTTGAGTTGTAAGCCCGGTTGGTTCTTTTAAGCAAAATGGGTTTTTGCACCAGAGTATTTACAGATATGGAAACTACAGAGATAGAATAGCATGAGGCTATCACTTGGCCAGAAGGTGGGAAAAACATGGTAAACACGTCATTAATAAAGCTGAACATTTGGTGCCGGAATATTCTGCTGAGACCTTTTTATTTCAGCGGGTCTGGGAGAGGGATGAAAATCTGTCAATGTTAACCCCACATCACTCCAAAAACTTAGGGGAGCCAGTCTGCCCTCTGTTTTCTGCCCCCTAAAGACCCCGGATCCAAAAACAGTGAGAGGGCGCTCCCCAGAACGCGGGACCTCTCCCTAGGAGGGCGGAAATTGTCCCTCCCGACCGAGGGGGGCCCTCCTGGCACTTGGCTGCCCCTGCACGAGAGATCCGTTTTGCTGGAGTTCCTGCCGTCAGGCTGGGGAAACTCGCACACCCTTCCCTGGCATCTCATACGGTCGTTGCAGCGGTCACTTGGCGCGCCATGGCGGTGCACCCTCCGCGGTGCTCGCGTTCCTGGTCAGACTCTGCCAGAGGGCCTCACCAGAAATAAATCGCAAGCGAGTCTAGGACTCCAAGAGTAGACAGTGTGTTTCATGGGTATTTAAACAGCGGCATTAAGTGCTATCGGAATCTCTGGAATGTGCAGCTCAGATTTATGCGTGTTAACAATTCTTTACTGGTTTGTAATAAGCCCGCAGACTCCCGCTTTATTTTAATACTAATTTTGTCCTGGAAGAAGGGGATGCTGAAGCATGACAATAACGACCAAACTGAACAGGCATCTCCTTAATAACTACAGAAGTCAACTGCTTCCAGTACGGAAATATTTATCGAAACCCAGAAGGGGAAAAAGGAAAAAGAGAGAAAAAAGAAAACTTTACGGAAATGACCCTCACCAGTGTGCCGCCACACCTTTAACAGTGGGCAATGTGGTGCCTTGAGGTGCCTCAAACTGTCTTTCATTTTCTAGACTTAATGGCTGATTGCAGAAATCAATGTTGCCATTAGTAACAGGGTATTTGTTATGGCATGATTTCCTCTGTTGTTAGGCTGCAGAATGATTACAGTATTAGCGAGATGCTTTCTTTATAAAGGGCTAGAGATATAACTTTCAATTTACCATCCATTAGAAAGGGACTTTGAAAATACGGATGCAGGCAACAAGCTTACCTGCTGTTAGGTAGCGATTTTAATTTAGCTGTCTTAGGCCAGCGGGCTTTTTTGTTGTTGTTGTTTTTGGGGCTTTTTTTTTCCCTTTCCCCCAAACCGGGCCAGGAAGCTTCAGCATTTCACAGACATTCTGATGACAGATTTTCTGCTTTGCTATTTTAGACCCCAAAGCTGTATCGCCCGTGTAACACAGTACAATTTAAGACACACAGTCGTGCATCTGTGTTTCAAACCTCTGTGTTTTTCCAAACCATCAGAGGAGAGTGGTGTGGTTCTTCAGCTTACAGGGGCCTGGCAGGTGAGGCAAGCTGAAGTTTTTGGAAGGGGACAGGAGACAGGTTTGGCCTGGGGAGGGATAGTGGGGTGCCCAAGGGAGACAAGTGTGGGAATATACTTAGGGGGAAAGATGGTGAGGGTCTGAACTTACACCTTCACATCCATGGATGGAGCCAGAACACCAGCTCCCAGGTTCCAGAGACGAGGTGATGACGAATGGGGGGAGGGGGGTCGGGGCATAAAATGGGGTCGGGCAGGCCATTGCTGAGGAAGGGCAGGCTCTACCTGTTGGCGAGCGTACCAACTGGCCGTCTCTACCACACAGGAGGATCAACTCTCTTTCCGGGCAGCCAGTGTTCAAGGGAAGGCCAAGGACTCGAAATGCTAGCCTTCCCTTGAGGCAGGGCAGAAAGGCAAGGTCCACATAGGCTGTGGTCCTCAGGACTGACTTGGAAAAGCAGTGAAGGCCCTTCCCGCCCCCCCTCCCCGCCCCCTGAGGCCTGCGTGGAGCCAGGCCCCCTGGACGGGGAGAGCCCGGGGAACCAGTCGCTCATCCCCCATCTTCCCTGGCAGCCTACCTGAGGAGGACGGCGAGGAGGGGTGTGGGCTGTCCTCCTGGGCACTCCCGGTCTGGGAGAGCCCGCCGCCGGCCCCGCTCTCCTCGGTGACGTTGGAGGAGCCCGGCGTGGTAGAGCGGCTCACCGACTGGGACTCCTGGTCACTGCCCGAGCCGCGCCGCTCATCCAGGCCCACGTGCAGCCCGTCTTCGTCGCCCTTGCGGTCCCGCTTGTGGACGCGGGAGTGCACCACCACCTGGTGGTAGGTGCGGAACACCCGGCCGCAGTCGGGGCACTCGGTGGGCTTCTCCTTCATGTTCCCAGGGCCCTGCAGGTTATAGTCGAGCGCCTGGTTCAGCCCGTGTGACAAAAAATCCCGACTGCCTTCTAAAGGGTCGAGCTTATTTGGCAGGTCTCTCTGATTGCCCACTTTAGTGCTGTGAACCAAATCAGCAGGCATTTTCTGCTTGGAGCCATCTGCTCCCACTAACACGTACTCCCGCTTCTCCTTATCAAACATCACTCCGGCGTTTGCCAAAGTGTCTTCGTGGTTGCGCTGTAGCTGATGCTCTTTAGACAAGAAGCCGTGTTCCATGGCCATGCCCCTGGCCATGAGCTGCCAAGCCTGGTAGCTGTTCACAGGGTCCATCTCGGCAGCTTTGGCAGCCGCCTGCAACCGCTCGATGCAGCTGGATTTCAGCGGTGGCACGAGGTTGAGGCATCCCAGGAGGGAGTGCTTGTCGCCCTCGGGGACACCGTGGGCCATGCTGGAGATAGGGGACAGCAGCTTCCCCAGGACCTCCCGCTCCTTCATGGGCATGTCCCCTTTGCTGTAGAGCTGGCTGGGCTCGCTCAGGCTGGCTTTGTCCGGGGCCATGAAGCCGCTCTGCAGGCAGGACAGGTACCTGGAATACAGGTTGGCATGGGCCTCCTGGGACATGCCGCCCACCGGCACGGGCACCTCCGGGTCACTGGGGGACTTGTTCTTCACTGACAGCTTGTTGAGGTGGACCTTCATGTGGTTCTTGAGGAACCAGGGCTCCTTGAAGCGGCGGCCGCAGATCTGGCAGCAGTGCTCGAAGGAGTCTTTGTGCTTCCGCATGTGGCCCTTCAGGAACCACGCCTGGCTGAACACCTGCCCGCACACCTCGCAGCGGAACTCGTTGGCTGACTGCTCCCCACCGCCGTTGGGGCCCTGGCCCTGCGCCGACTCGGCGGTGATGTGGGCCTTCTCCACGTGGCTGATGAGCTCCTCCTCCTGCGAGGCGGCGAAGTCGCACAGCGTGCACTTGTAGGGCTTGTGCAGGATGCGGATGTGGCGGTCCAGCTCCTCGCGCTTCTTGAACTTGCCCTTACAGAAGGTGCAGCGGAAGCCGGCGGCCGGGACCACCGCGTCCTCCTGCACGCTGGCCGGCTTGGGCGAGGGCACCGGGTTGGCCGCGTCGGGCACGCTGTGGTTGGCTGGCAGGGCCAGGTTGCAGGTGGCCAGCGGGGCCGGCTGGGCGTGCGGCAGCGGCTTCAGGTCGGGCCGGGGCTGCAGCAGGCTGCTCTTCATCTGCTTGTCCCGCAGGATGGCCCGCTCCTCCAGCTCGTGCAGCAGGCGGTTCTCCTCGCGCACCCGCCCGCGCCCCTTCCCCAGGTTGCCCAGCTTGTGGGTCCGAAGGTGAATCTTGAGGTTGCCCTTCTGCGCCGCCCGGTGGTCGCAGTAGGGACACTTGAAGGGCTTCTCGCCGGTGTGAGTGCGCATGTGCAGCGAAAGGATGCTGTTGAAGCGGAAACGCTTGCCGCACAGCGGGCACGGATACTTGCGGTTTTTACGGGCGTCGTCCTCGATGTCGCTCATCTGGGACATGATGCCCAGGTTCTGCCCATTGAGGAACTGCTGCAGGTCCACCCGCCCGTTGAGGCTGGTGTCGACGTCCCGGCCCAGCTGGTTGGCCAGGAGCGCCATCTGACTGCCCATGGGCTGGCCACTCAAGGGCACGTGGGCCTTTTCGTCTAGTGGCGCGGGGGCCTTCTCTTCCGGGTTGGGCCGTGGATGCAGCTCGGGGAAGGCATGGCTGAGCTGGGAGGTGATCTGGTGCAACTTCTGACTCATGGCATACTGGCCGTTGAGGACAGGGCCGCTCAGGTGGGGCTCAGCTTCGGGCGCCGCCGAGGACACTCCAAGGCACAGGCTGGCTTCTTCCATCCCTAAAAATAAAGTGAGAGTTCAGATCTGTGCCAGGTACCGTGGCGCAGTGAATCAACAGCATTAGCTGGGGAGGGATTTGCATTTCTTGCCTTACCTACACATAATAATACTAAGGAATTATAGTCAAAAACAGTAATAAAAAGATGAATTATTAAATGCCAATTTTGCAATATGGCATTGCTCCTCCAATTTGTTTTGGCGATAGATCGTCTTCCTTGTATTTTCTATTTACCGACTGCAATTACTCATTCACGTTTAAATTATTAATGTTTTACCACTTTCAACACCTAATAACAAATCAAAGGTCTACGTGTTAAACTTTTCCTCCTGTCCCCCTTGTAGCATCTGCACCTGTTGGTTCCGTTCAGAGTTTGCCTCAGAGCAGAATGGCTTTCGCTGCAAGACCAGAGACTCACTCGGAACTTTTGTTTCCGGTGACTATATTCAATACATTCGCCAGTCTGAGATGAAAGAGATTATTTTATGATTTGGCCCCAAAAAATAAAAAAAAAACCAATAGCATGATATTTACTGGTACATAATAAAACAAGATAATGTTTTGGGAAAAAATAAAGGACAGGCTTTAGAACAATAAAAGGGATTTTGCTTTAGTCAACAAAAAGTGCAGTAATATCTCATTAAGCTGATTAGTATGCTGCTTAGAAACAGTACTAGGTGCTGTAACACATGATTATAATCATAAAAATCCTTCAGTGTTTGCAAGGAAGCATTAACGAGGTATATTAAATTTTAAGGAGACTGCGAGTAGCGGCTTTGCAAACCTCAGAGATTAAGATTTAACCCTTATGTTACGAAACACTGTTATTTTGTCATTTGGTAACTGTGCCCATCAAAAGAAGTATAAATTATCTGGTGACGGAATCTTAGTGGATCGTCGAGACTGTTCATTTTTGGGTGGGGGCAAAGACTTAGACCATTTAATGGGCTCTCCCTGTCCTTCCACTGGCATGATATCCCAGGCAGGGACTTTGATTGGGTTTAAAGAGATCCTTTATAGAACTAGATAAAAACCAATTAAAATCCAGGGATGATGCCATAGGAAGTCTCAACCAAGTTTGAGTGTTTTTAATAACTTTCCCAGTATACAGTAATGAGTACAAATTGTACCTGCAGTATGTGTTTTGCAGAAAATTAGAACTCAAAGCTGTTTGTTAAACACTAACACTCAAAGCTGGTCTGCATAATTGCTTTTAATGCTCCTCTCTGCCCGCTCCCCAGCCTGTGCAGACCTGCAAAGGCCACACTGCTTGGGGGAGGGATGGAAGGAACGCCGCGCACGCCTGCTCCCCCCCCCCCCCCCCCCGCATCACAGCATTCGAGGAGTTCAACTTTGAAACGCAATGAACCCATGCCTGGGTCCTTCTATTTCCAGATCTGTCTCCCAGCTGAAGGAGTCCAAATTTGCTTCCTGCCATTGGAACTGTTTTTGCACATCCCAGTGTTTACATGTGTTGGCCAGCCAGGTGGTCTAGGAGCAGCGCTTAACCCCAGCCAGGACTGATTCCTGGGCCAAGCAGTTCCCTCAGGGGACCGGTGGGGACAGAGCTCAACTGTGCAGGAAGCGCATTCAGCCCTGGGGGGTGGGGGGGGGTCTGCTACCTACCGGGCCTCCTGCCAGGCAGATTGTGCCTGGCATGGAGGGTCTCCAATGGGAGACCTGGCTTCCTTGGCAAGAGGACAGGGGCTGTGAGTCCGTCTTGCAAGGGAGGGAAGAAAAAGACATGAATGTTTATTTGCAGGAGAGAGAAAAACTGCAATCACAGTGCTGGGCTAGCGGTGGCCATGAATGATGCCATGGACACCTGCACACATTCGTACACACTTGGTCACTTGTGGAAGAAGTCGCCATCTTTCCTTTTTGTTTCTGGTGGCAGTCTACACGCAAATTAAAAAAAAAAAAAGTCCATTTTGGAGGCTGGTCAGAAAGGAGTGTTTTGTCATGGAGATTCTTGCATTCATTCACCAAACTTGCTGAGTTCCCTCTGTATGCCAGGCCCTGTCCCTGGCACTTAGGACACCGTGGTGGACAAGACTGGCCAGCCCCAGGGCTCACAGCACCCACTGACCAGCAGGGAGGAGCAGGCTCAGCAGGTAGAAATTGCTAAGGCAGGACTGGTGCCTGGAGGACCCCAGGCAAGGACTCTAACAGCCCCCAGGGCCCTGTCTGGAGCCCCTTCTCTACCTTCAAGCTCCATCCAGCTGTTCTGGCTCCTCTCCCAAGCAAACACGGATCATGACCCTGAAGCCACTTGGGAGTGCTCAGAATTCCACCCAACAGCTCTGGGGAAGTTTCGAAAGTCCAAAGCCAACATGGCTGGCCCACGTCCAACGGCTGCCCAGTTGGCCTTCTCTGAAGACATGAATCCAGAAAGACAGGCTATTTTCAGGTTGCTGCTGATGAGCTGAGCCAATTCAGCAGGAGGGAGAGGAGGCTGAATGTGCAATACAGCGAGACTACAAATCAGGCTGGATGAGGGGCATCAAGTTGAAGACCATCCCCCTGCCCCCATTCGTGCTGGGTAAGTAACAGCTCAATTTGTTAAATAATGAATATGGGGAGTTTTCAAGTTAGGTTTGGGTATAGAATTCTTTTATTATGTTAAAATTTTTTTTTTCAGTCAACAAAGCTTTTTTAAGGAACTGGTCTTCAGGTGCCATTGCTGAAGTCTCAGCTGAGGAGAGGAAGAATGTTCTAGAATGTGCAAAGGTATAGTCGGCTCCTTGTCCCCTCATGCAGGTCTGAGCTCACATAGCCCCTTCTCACAAAGACCACCGTGCCTCCCTCGTCGGAGGCTGTCACCCCCAGCCTCTCTTCACCCATCACCTTATTTCCTTCTTCACAGCACTTACCACTAGGGCAAAGTTTTGTTGTTGACCTCTACAAATGTGCTTCTTTTCCATGAGGGCATGATCACAGTGGAAGCCTCCAGGCCCAGGGCAGAGCTGGCCCACTGTAAGTTCTTCGGCATTTTCTGGCCAAAAGGATGAATGAATGAAGAGACTCTATAAGCATAGCCCATAAAAGAAAGCTAGCCCTGTAGGAGAAACACTCTCCTCCCAACCTCATGCGACCCAAACTCAGCTTTTGCACAAGTCCATGAACATCCACTATCAGATTTTGTCAGACTTGGAAGGGTCTCTGGCTAACCTAGAACCTGCAGGTTCAAACACCACCAAGGGAGAGCCACCCCCACCACCAGCTCTTTCATTATATATGCCCATGGTGACCATCTCAGGCCTGGACCACCACTGAGCAGCGATCCCCTTGAGAACTTGACCACTCATCGGGGGACCCATGGGAGCACTCAAAATTTTGGCAGAGCTGGCCGGCTCTCAAGGAGATGCTCCGAGGATTACAGCCCTCGGCCCCTCAAGTGAGCCCAGGCAAAGCCCACACAGAGCCCCACTGTGAGGAATGGCCTTGCCAGATGATTATCTCCAAATGTTTGGTGAGACCCAGCACCCCATGATTCCGTGAGCAGGTGCAGGCCCTGCAATGGGTCAGTCATAACCAATACCAGCCACCTAACTCAGAGCAAGAAAGGGGAGCGTGAGTTCTTGGAAAGAGCACGGGGTAATTGGTGTGCTGTCCCTGGGCCAAAGCAACCCAGGCGGGATGAGCTGGCCCCAGGCCCGGCCTGGGACTCACAAAACCTGGGTCGGCCCCAATTTCTCCAGCCTTGACACTTCACCCATCCGGAATTCATTTACCCCTTATGTCAGTCACTCAGTAAACACTTGCCAGGGGCCTTCTATGTACCTGCCATAGAGGGCCTCTGTGGTCCAAGGGGCCAGCACAGGCAAGGCCACCAATAACGGGACGCAATGAAAAGGCTCAGAGAGGCTGAACTCACGGTTTAGACAAAGGAGGAACCACGACAGCTTTGGCATTTAGAGGTGTGTGTGTGTGTGTGTGTGTGTGTGTGTGTGTGTGTACGAGTATGTCTGTTTTGGGTGAAAGGCAGAGATTCCCTAAGCAGTAGCACTCTAGAAACTTATACAAATGCAGACCCTGGGAAACTCAGGGATCACGGATCCCACTGTTAAGGGATTGGATCCCACCGCAGCCCTAAGAGCTCACGGGGCCAGGGAAGTGAGGCTGCCTGCCAGGGCTCGCCATTCTGATGGAAGGAGGCGTTACT
The DNA here is from genome assembly GCF_037043125.1 of Eumetopias jubatus. Classification (NCBI taxonomy): domain Eukaryota; kingdom Metazoa; phylum Chordata; class Mammalia; order Carnivora; family Otariidae; genus Eumetopias; species Eumetopias jubatus. The sequence goes on along the minus strand of NW_028274816.1, from coordinate 43,611,481 downwards.
CCTTTCCCCTAGCTCTCAGGGAGCAAGCACAGGGGGAGCGCCTTCCCTTTGGAACCACACTGTTCCTTCCCAGGCCCTGTACTTCCTCTGTCCTGATAGCTCGGGCAGATGAAATCCACAGGCAGCACCCTCCCCCACGCGTGGACACCAGTACCAGGGAGCACTTGATCCCATGTGCTCAACCTATCCTTCTCTCCCTGGCCCCGGCTCTGGCCTCATTATCCCACCATCCAGCAGCTGAGGGACGCCCACGAGGAAGCCAGGAGCCAGGACAGGGCTGGCAGTGATCCTGGGCTTAAGGCAATCCCTTCTGAGGAACCTATACAGTAACTCCTCCGACCCTCCCATCCAGGTAGGAAAACCCTCGGTACAATTAAAAGCAAGTAAACAAACACCCAAACCCTGAGAACAGTTTGCCCTTGGCCTTCAGCTCAGGGCCCCAGCCCAAAGCGTATCAGGAAGAAGATCAATACACCCTGGTTGACTCATGGAAGGAACCGATGCATATGTAATTTACCTGACTGTGGAAAGAAGTCACCAAGCAGCCGAGCCTGGACAGTTAGAGGCCACTGTAAACGGCTGAATCGGGTACACTGCGCCCCACCCCCCACCATGGAAACACTCCAACATTCCACCCCTGTCCTGATCTTGCGGGCTCCCCAGCGTCATGGTGGGGCACTGCCGGTCCTCGAGGCGACTGTCAATATTGACCAAGAACCAGGCGTGGGGTGAGTCCCAGCCACCATGGCATTCCTCACCACCATGTAGAAATGCCTGGGCCCCACCTCTGAGCACGGTCAGGGCCCCAGTTGAAAGTTTCTGAAGGCTAGAGGTTTTCTTCTCAAGCTGTGCCATTTTGCATTTCATACCAGGGTATTCTCAGCACAGGGAACCCACCGTTGGGTGCGCAGATCATCAAAATACATTCTATCTCATCATTCCCATCATTGCAGGTACAGTGAGCCATTCAGCTGCCTTTGATGGTGCTAATGGTTATTTTGATTTTGTATTTCTGCCTTCAAAACTATTTCCTGTGATATCAATGACAAAAGTTTTCACTTAACTCTTCCAATAGAGAACCTAATTGTATCTTTCACTCAAAATGAAATTTAAAACTATCAGGACACCAGAAATACCAGCTGCTACGAGTCTAAATAAATTTTACACAAAAACACAGTTTCATTTTGCTAGCACAGAAAAAAGAAAGTAATCTTATGAATAGTCCAAAAAATATAGATCTTGCCAGTAAGTTGCATGAAAGAGTTTTATCCTTATACCATGAAAAAGAATAGTTGGGAAATGAAATGACTTTCAAAATAACCATTTCAACTAGGTTTTTAAAAATCAAATATTGTTGTCTAGCCAAGCACAACTAAATATTCCCTTTTTTATCAATGTGGGTAGAAGAGCTGCTTCGGAAAATGTACAGGAGTCCTACCGCTCCCAACTGCTGGGCAGGGGAGGGACGTGGGTTCCCAGCAAGGGCTCCAAATGCCACTGTGGGGCTCACGGCATGCAGTTCTGGTAGCAGATGGACCCCCTTTCTGCAGGCTCAAGTGACCCTCCGCATCTTCCCCACAACCTATTTTGCTTTCTTACACTTTGGGTAAGCAGTAATTAAGACAACTTCACCTAGAATACAATGGCTTCTTATTAAATACTATTTTCCAATTGTTGTAGCTCAAACTGTTTAACCAAGGTTGTTATAAGCATAATACACTCCTGTTCTGAAATACAGAACACCAGACTACTGAACCTTTTCAGGGTCATTAAACAGCTGTAAACATTATTACAAAAATAAACCAGAGATTTCATGCTTACATTTTGGCCTAGAGCTTGCTATGCTGAGCAAGTACATTTTTTCATCTCTTACAATCAACGCTGGTGACATTTGGGCATCCAAACAAATTACATCACAAACATTACTGAGGTGGGCAGGATACTGAGTGGTTTATTTGCCAGATGATTAATAGATAAACAGGAGGGCTGTTCGGGTGACCTGTTCTGTTTGATTGATGTGTAGACAATGCTATGAGACAGGGCCAGAAACAGTTAAATCCTTGCTGAATTTTTTAATGGAAAGATGATATTCAAATAGGGCCATGGAATATGGTGACTGTGTGACCAGGAGAGCCGAGTTGAAGAGTACGGTCGAACTCCCCAACTTCCCCTTGTGCATGGAATGTGGGTCAAAGTCAGGGCCCTTCCAGCCTCGGATGGTGAATGGGACCCCGGTGGACCAGCTTCAACGCACAGTCCCACAGAGTCCCAGACAGCTTCTGCACTGGGGGATGGGAGTTGGAGGACTCAGAAGAAGAAAAGGAATAAAAAGTATCCTCTCTTTAAAGACTTTGGATGATTTCAAAATTCTCAAGGGTGAATGCATGTTGGCTTTTGGAGTCTGGGTTGAAACTGTAGCCCATAATTGAAGGCAGATCATGAACACAGCAGACAGGAAAAGAAAACACCTGCAAAGTGTGCCCCTGGTCATCTTTTCAGGGTAGAGAAGACTTCCAATCTGAGTTCCTGGCCCACTATCTGCCTACCAGGCGAACAGGTGCTGGGATGGAATTCGGACAACCTCCTATGGGGTGGTTGTGAAGACCATGGACGTGTCAGGCAGACAAGCTCTCAAAAAATAAAACAGAAAACAAGTAACAACTGTCATCATCACCATCTCCATCATTCCCATTATCATCATCATCTTCTTTTTCATCATCACCATCCTTATCACCATCACCATCTTCACCACCACCACTGTCACCAACTTCACCATCACCATCTTCACCACCACCACTGTCATCAACTTCACCATCATCTTCACCACCATCACTGTCACCAACTTCACGATCATCATCTTCACCACCACCACTGTCACCAACTTCACCATCATCATCATCTTCACCACCACCACTGTCACCACTGTCATCATGTTCACCATCACCATTGTCATCATCATCATCACCTTCACCACCACCACTGTGACCACCGTCATCATCATCATCATCATCATCATCTTCGCCACCACTACTGTGATCACTGTCATCATGTTCACCATCACTATTGTCATCATCATCATCATCACCTTCACCACCACCACTGTCATCATCAGCACCATCATCATCACCATCATCATCTTCACCACCACTACTGTGACCACTGTCATCATGTTCACCATCACCATTGTCATCATCGTCATCACCATTATCATCTTCACCACCACCAGTCACCACTGTCATCACCATCATCACCATCATCGCCTTCACCACCACCACTGTCACCAACTTCACCATCATCATCATCTTCACCACTGCCACTGTCACCACTGTCATCATGTTCACCATCACCATTGTCATCATCATCATCACCTTCACCACCACCACTGTGACCACCGTCATCATCACCATCATCATCTTCACCACCACTACTGTGACCACTGTCCTCATGTTCACCATCACCATTGTCATCATCACCATCATCATCACCTTCACCACTATCACTGTCACCATTGTCACCACCGTCATCATCACCACCACCACTGTGACTGCTGTCATCACCATCACCATCATCACCTTCACCACCACTGTCACCAATGTCATCACCTTCACCACAGCCATCACATCATCTTCATCATAACTATCACATCATCATCATCATCATTACCTTCACCATCACCACTATCATCACCATTGTCATCTTCATCACCTTCATCATCCCCATCATCACCATCATCATCATCTTCATCTTCATCATAACCATCACATCATCATCACCTTCATATCACCATTGTCATCACCTTTATCAAAGCTATCACATCACCATTACCCCATTGTCATCTTCATCACCATCATCACCACTGTCATCATCTTTACCATCATCATCTACATCAGCAACAGTGTCCTCCTTCCCCTCCTTCTCCTCATCATCACAATACCATGTGCCAGCACAACACTGTGCCAGGTACTTCACAATCATTACCTCATTTAATCTCATACAACCTTCAAATGCTAGGTATTAAACTATCCCCATACTAAAAAAGAGCAAACTAAGGCCCCCAAAATTTAAGTCCAACAAGGGCATATGACTGGGGAGTCTGACTCCAGAGCCCAAGCAAGACATGCTGGTGGGCAGGCAGGCTTCTGATGTCCATACCACGTTAGTCTTGCTGAGCTGAATGCAGACATCGCCTTCATTTGCAAAATGTGTAGAAACAAAGGAAGCCACACAGTTCAGGGAAAGCTTAAAGGAGGCCAAGGAGCCAGAGCCCTAACAAACATGTGTGCCAGGAAGTGGAAATGTGCAGTCCACTCCAGAGAAAGCAACTCAGGGGGCAAGCGTGGGTGGGGGTGGGGTGCGGGAAGACACTGTGGATCTAGGAATGTGGCGAGCCTGTTGCTCACCAGTTGGGGAAGGTGTCACACAAAAATTTATTTATATGATCTTATTGTCCTAGCATCCATAAAGTGGATATATTATTTCACATTCTCCCGTCCTGGGACAGGTGGGTTATTCCCCAGCCAGACCGAGGCAGTGGAAAGGGAGGGGCACCTGAGGGCCATGAACATGAGTCTAATTGCACAAGCTCTTCCAGAGGTGGTTGACCGCGGTTACCTGCCTAAGTCCCAACTTCGTTGTCTCTAAAATGAGCTGAGATTAACTGTCCTGCATACTTAACAGGGTTTGTGGAAGGCGAAGGGGAATTATGGGAGAGAAAACATGGAGCTTAAATTGTAGAAGGTGGTGCCTGTACAGGGACCTTTCTCATGTGCCAACCACAGCTTTAGCACAGGCTTCCAGAGCTGGAAAGACCTTTCATCTGGGACTCGGATAAATCCTGAGGGGCGAAGGACACAACCAAGGCACGATCAAGGCCTGTAAACGCAATGACTAAAGCCTCACTCATTGCCGACTTTACTGGTTCAGCGTGAAGTGGGACTCATACCATTCAGTGACATTTGTCAATGCCTGCATGTGGCGAGAAGCGGACCGACCACCAGCAAGACCAGATCCTTGCCTTGGAAAGCTGACTCGGGGAGGGGAAGAGAGTTACCCCCACGAGGAGCACAGACTGGGGGCAGGTGCTGAAGAGGGGGGAATCTACAAATGCTGGGGGGCTGGGTGTAGGTGAGAAGGTGCAGTGGAGACCAGGGAAGGGAAACCAGTGGGGAGAACAACCAGGAAGAGGTCAGTCCTTGGCTGAGCTTAGAGGAGGTCACTCAGCAGAAAAAGATGGAAGGGCATGGAGGATAGAGGGAACAGAATGAGCAAAATGGGGACTAAGCATGGAATATGCTGGATGATGACAGGGAATGGGGTGGACATGGTGGGCCAGGCACACACCTGAATGCTGATCCATGGAGTTCATATTTGGGGCAAAAGGGGGTTCAGGAAGCTTCTGTGAGGGTTGTAGTAGAACACGTGCTTTACTCTGCCACCGCTGTGGCATGTTAGCAGCTTCCTACCACGTTGGATCAGAGGAGATGAAGAAAAACAGAGGGTGAAAATAAACTCCCGAACCACAACCCAAACAACCAAGGGCTAGAGTTCTCGCTGTGGTGAGGGAGGGCTCCCTGCACCCCAGAGAGAAAAGGCCACTCAGAGTTTGGAAGCAGATATTGATTTCCCCTCTTCTTCATAACAGCAAAAGAACAGTGAAAGAAGGACTGCTCCCCATACCTCCTGGCAACCCACCCCCGCCTCTCCAAATGTGGCCGCCCAGATCTGTCCTTCATGCTCCATCCTGGGTCGCCTATTCTGGGAAGATTTCCTGGAATTGCCCCAGGCTGGAGGTGAGACTCTGTCCCCAGAGTCGTTCTGCAGTTTCTCTAGAGCTGTTAGGACATATTCACAACGCACTTCGATGCACGCAAATAAGAAGGTCACAACATTTCTTCTCCTCTGCTGGAGCTTTGTGACAGCAGGGGTCTTATGAGCTCCTGTCCTTAGCACCTGGGGCAACAGTCCCACCAATAACTGGTCCTTTAAGCTTCTGATGATCACAATGCAGGGGAGGGAGGTAGTCCGTACCATCCTAAGAATGTACAGCACTTTGTGAGCAAAAGCCCAGGCCTCTCCCCCCAGAATGCAGGCCATCAAGTGGTGCTTCCAGTTCTCCCAGATGCAATGATTTGGGAAGGAAATGGCCCCCTAATTTGCTGTAATTGATTTTTCTGAACTGTGTCCACCTCATCAGGGAAAGCAACAAACTGCACACACACACACACACACACACACACACACACACACACACACATACACAGAGGCTTTTAATGAATGACCTACCTTTAAAATATCACAAACCTGAACAAGATACCAGCAGTTGTCATGAAGTGTATTGATTCTTTCTCTCACTGGCTTTCTCTCTCTCTTTTTAACCAGACTTGGTCATGGCAGGAAGTTAGATATGTAATCCCCTATTAACCCGCCTTGGCTCCCTGCTCAGCCTCAGCACACAGCCGCTGCACTAGAACAAAACCGGGGGCCCGGCACCCCCAGGCCTCCCGGCAGTACCTCCCTCCAGAGGGCAGCGGCCAACAGGGTGCGGGGCCCAGCTACCCGTCACCACCCTTCACCCCTGATTAAACCCATTTACATCTGAGCACTTCTGGACTAGGGTATCATGTCGAACACTTTATTTTCATTTCACAGAAGCCTCAGATTTGATTCGGTGCAAAACTAAATATAATGTAGAATGCACATATGCAAGAGTGATCAAAGAGGGCCTGATTGTGAAATATTCATAGAAGTCGGCCCACGGAGATTCGTTCGCAGGGCACCTGTCGAAGACAGAAGCTCAGATACATGTCGTCTCGTAAGTACACACAATCATTACTGAGCAAAGAACCGAGGCACACGAGTAGAGCCTCTGCGGCCTGCAGCTCTCAGGCTCAGGCCAACAGATGGGGCCTCTCCAGGCCAGGCTGAGGCTTCGGTCCTTTTTGGCTCTCAGGGTCCCCAGTTCCGCATCTCTGGCTCCTGTGCAGGTCCCCAGGCTGGCCTCGCCTGGCCTCTGCTGTGCCAGACTCTCGGGAGGGGAGGGAAGACTAGCCACGGGCCCCTGACCAAAGCAGCAGGAATAGCTGCTGGGGGGCCAAGCCGCACGTCGGCCAAGCGCGCGCACTCACGGGGCTGCAGACACACATTTCTGACCACTATTAGGAAAGAAGGGGGAGCAAAGACAGACTCCCCAGCTCACACGTCATTTGAGGAGGGAGCACCCTGTGCCTCATCTTGTTTAAGCCTGTGAGTATTTGAAGAGGACCCTCTGTTCTCAGGGAGCTGAGGAGGGGACTTGGTGCCCTTCTGTGCATATTGTTCCCTCTGTCTGGAACACTCTCTTTGCAATCCCCACTTGATCCCTATGCTCCGTCATCTGGTGAAGATTAAATGCCACCTCATTCAGGAGGCCCTCCGTGATACCCCAGGGGCAGGGCAGGTCCTCTCCTCTCTGTCTGTCCTGCCCCCTCACAATGGCTTTCGTCCTGGGTTGGGCTTGTTTGTATATGGGTCCAGAAGCTCCCTGTGGGGGGAGGCCACGAGCATTGCTTCACTGGGGTGCCCCCAGCAGTGGTACAGAACCAGGCCCAGAGGATGCACTCAATTAATATTTGCTGAATGCATGAAGAAAGGAGCAAGCGAATGGATAAATGATTGAATGAGGAAGTGAATGAACGGAGCAATCAACGAAGGATGCAGGCCAGGTACACAGCATCTAACCTTGCGGAGAGATGGGATGCTCAGGAGAGAAAGACTGAGGCCACAGCCCACTCCTGCACAGTGGGAGCAGACCCTGTTCTCTGCTCCTCAAGACACTAGCCAGGTGACAAGTTTGCCTTATAGAGCCTGATCTCAAATGTCACCCCATCTGCATCCCACTCCCAGTCCCCCACACTTCACACTCCCCATGAAGGGTTAATCCCACCCCATCTCATGATGGATAACCTGGGTCCCTGTCTCTGGCTGGGACCTCTAGGGACCCATATCTAACCCAAACCCAATGCTTTGCCTGCAACACGAAGCTACAAATTCTGGCTGAGTGAATTCTAAGCCCCCCGCCCCGCACCTGCCCTTTATAAACCCTGCACTCTTTTGACACCTCTGCTTCTCATACTCTCACTTGCCCATGCAAACATTCATTCATTCATTCACTCTGCATTTCCTGATAATCTACTGTGTGCCAGGCATTGTGCTGGGCTCTGCAGAGAAAAGAATCAGAAACAACCTACCCTTCCAGACCTCACTATCAGAAGGGCAGACAGACCTGAAACATCAGCCCAGAGATGATGATAACATTCAAGTGCGGTTTATTCACAAAGGCTCAGGGGACTAGCAGCTTTGAGGGTAACCACCATACCTTGTCCATCTGTCTCTGAGTGCCCAGCACAGGGGAGGCCCTTGAGGCCGGGTCTATTGTCAGCATGACACTGCCTCTCCCTTTTTTGGTCTTGCTCCACTCTGACTGCTGGCTGATACCTCCCTCCCAACCCCACAACCCATCACTCCAAGATCCAGGTCCTTGCAGAACAGAATGCCCTCTCTCTCTGACAGTGCCCTCCGGGGAACAGTGTTCCTAGTGCCTGGAACAGCAGCGGGGCTGGGCACCCCAGAAAACTGGCTGCCCCCCATACCTATACCAGGTGGGCTTACAACCTCCCCCACGGGCTGCTCTCCATCCCGCCCTGGAACCAACCCACACCCCAGCCCAGACAGCCAGCTGTGTAGCCTCGGATGCCCCGGCCCCTCTCTGAGTCATGGCTTCCCATCTATAAACCAAGCAGGCTGGCCAGACTGATCGCTACCCTCAGCTCCTCAGTCTCTCCTCCTGCCTCCTGATTTATGCTTCTGTGGCCCACCTGACAGGGAAGGGGCCTCCCAGCCAAGCCCTGATCCTGAACCATCACCAATCACAGAGAACGGCTGGAGTTGAACTTCACCGATGCTGAACACCGGGGGAAACATTAAAAATGAAGCAATTAACGTTCTCTCTTCTTACAAGGGAGGAAAATGCCATTAGTGGGCTGGTCTGGGGCCATCAGCGTGTGGTCGGTCCACCCTGCCCCGGATAGGCTGTACTTTATCGTCACGATCATGACAAGAGGGGACCTGAACAAGAGGTATTTCCTCGGGAGAGGCTTTCCAGAAACCCAGAGGCGTTCTTGGCGTGGAGGTAGGAGTCCACGAGCTGCAAACGGCATCCAGAAGGGACAGTGGTCAACAGTCAGGTGGCTAGTGTTACTCTTTGGGGTCCCCGAGGGGCCTCTTTTCTGGGACTCCATGTGACCAGTGAAAAACGGCAGCTGCCGCTGGAGGTAAACGGCATCTTACCCAAAAGAATGGGAGGCCCAGGAGCTGTAAGGTGGTAGGTAACTCCCCAGTTATGCATCTGGGACAGGAGAGCAATAATGAGGTCATTTGTGCCAGGGGCCTGCAGCAGTGCCTGGCACAGAGCGAGCACTCCATAGAGGTTCCCGTGCTGTCCCCTCTTCTGTGACCACAGTGACCACATGCAGCCAGCGCTGGGCCCGTCAGCACGCCTGCCTCGCTCAGCCCTGGTTGGTCCCACCGTGAGGCTGCCTGGAAGCCAAACACTCCCGGGGCCTGTGTGGTCGCCAAGGGGTTAATAACCTCACCTTTCTTATTTTGTAAAAGTGTTTGCAGCTCACGAGGAAAAGCCAAACACCCCCACTTGAAATCTGGACAAAAGGCCTGTGAAGGCAATTCATGGAAGAAATGGAATTGGCTAATGACCATGGAAACGTCACTCCTCACGAGACAGCAAGAAGACTCCAAACAATAGCAAGGTCCCATTTGAAAATAATTCCATTACAGATTATACCCAGACCTTGTGAGAACCCTAAATTTCCCCCACAGAATCATGGCACCTCCAAAGCAGGACACGGGAGAAGGGAATGTGACCTTGTTCCAAGCACAACTTCCCTGCCAAAGTCAGATACCCAGAGCTATGGTGTGGGGTTCTTGAAGAAGCCAAGCTAGGAAGGGGAGCATTCTAGATAGCAGTTTCACACCTATGCTGGGGACTAAAGGAACAGAAAAGATCCTGGTGTTAAAAGGTGTAGCCTGTGATTTCTGCTTTACTCAGAAAAACCTCTTAGAAAGCCTCCACCAATCCTGCCAAGGAAGCGAAACTCCTCGAGCAGCAGGTTGTGCAGGATGGAATACAGCGAGACCTGACCGATGAGCCCTGCGGGCACGATGTTCCCGAGCCTGAGGCCAGCCTGTGTCTGCTCACTCCCCCTGCACCCGCAGGGTGTCTCCATGTAAGTGCAAGACGCACAGAACAAACATCACAGTCTTTCCTGCACACAACTAAGCGGAGTTCATGCCACAGACTTCCAGGAACGGCCATCCCCGTCCCCCATCCAATCTCCCTCCCCACCACTCTCCTCCACATTCTCCCGGACTACTCAGGGAACACTTCTCCACCCCACAAATGAGATCTGTGCACAGCTTCTCTCTTTGCACAGGGATGCTACTTGAGGGAAAAGAGGCACAGATGATAGTAGGGTGGCAAAGCTGGAGAAGTCTGATGTGCCCATTTTATAGATAGGTATACGGAGGCCAGGCGTTGGGTGACGATCCCGCTAAGGTTACAAGTGTTTGTGCCTCTATGTGCCTGTGTCCTTTGGTTACCTCCTAAGCACTCAAAAAAATTGGTAGAAGCTAAGTAAATGCTCCCTGGCTGGCTGAACGCACGAGCAGGTGGACAGAAGAAGAAATAAGGCACAGATACAAAGATGGACAGTCCAACCAACAAATTCTGGAATGCCCTTGCCTCTACTCGCTCAGCAGCCAAATGGGGAGCATCCATTAAAAAGGGCTTTAATAATCTATCGTCCCTTGCTGTTCACCAGCCTTTTTGCCCCCATAATTCCTTCTCCAATTAGACAATATAAAATTAGACTCTTGATTATATCACGTCCTGGGCTTAATGACTGGTCCTCAAAATCAGGTAGCCTGCTAGCCTGCAACCTCCTCAGACTTCTGCAGAGCCCCGTAAGGGGCGTGATGCCTGTGAACTAGCTGGTGAGGTCTGAGCCCCTGCCACCCTCGAGGACGTGAATCCCTCCCAGGAGGCACCTGTGGGGTAGTCAGAGGCTGTGGCCAAGGCACTCGGGACTCAAGACATTCAAGATAAAGATTCTCCCAAGTCTTTCCTAAGAAAGCAAGCGAAAGAGCAAAGATGGGGTCGGGGCCAAAGATGCCCCCCATTTAGAAACACACTTCAGGAGGCAGGAAAGAATGTTTCCATTCGCTCATTCATGTGTTTGATTTGCATCAAATTACATCAGGTTGATGTGATGTAACATGACATCCCCCTGTGAAATGCATAAATCAAGGCACCCCATAAATTTAAAGGAATAGAGTTCTTTTCCAGAAGTGGCTAATTACTCATAAACAGCAGATATTTTATTGCCGTTGGTCAGTAGCAGGTTTTTAATAGCCAGAGCGTTTTGTGACTCAAGCTTTTCATAACACGGGGCTGGGGAAGTCAAGCATTACCTGTTTGTAGCTCCCTCGAGGGTTACAAAGATCTTGCCGAGGTAGAACACCTCTGGGGAGGCCCCCTCAGCCAGGCCTGGCTGGGGTGTGGTGCCAGCCCCCGACCCATGCCTGCTCTGCCAGGAGGGGAGCCTGGCTCTGCAGCCAGCTGCTGTCTGGGGCAGGGCTCCCCGAAAATGCCGCCCTGCAGGAGCTCAGGACTGTTAGCGGGATCGGGGACTTCCTGCATACTCATGGGGACGGTTTCCAGCCCACACCTCTGGGAAGCCAAGTTTACCAGGTTCAGACTGCTCCACCAATGGCAGAGGTTTGAGCAGACACCCACTTTCCTCCACCCAGTCCCATGACAGGCCCTGCACAGGGGAACCCTCCTCTTCCTCCTCAGACCAGGGGCTTGGGTGGGCTTGTAAATAACACCCAGATCCTGACTGTGGAACTCATTTGAGCAAATCAGCATATCCCACCCCTTGGCCTTGGTGCTGTTTAAGGATCAGCACATGACTTAATTGAAGCCAATGAGAATGAGGGCTAGGGCCTGCCAGTGAGCTACAGATGCTTCAGACACTCTCCCTCGAGGTCTGGAGCTTTGGCAGCTACTCTGCCACCAAGATTTGGAAGCTGCTAGGGGTGGGGCTGTCACATGCTGAGATAAGGCCAGTACTGAGGAGACAGGAGAGAAGTCAGCTACTCAGGGTCATAAACTGAGCTCCTGGATCAAATGGCACCTGAAGCTGAACGATTTAAATACTTTGCAATTACATGAGCCAATACAGTCTCCCAGTGCTTTAAGCTGGTTTGGGTTAGATTTCCTGTCACTTGAAACCAAAGGAGTCTTGGCTGATAAAAGACCACAGCCTCCCTTCCAGACACCCCCCTGTGCCTTTCCACTTCTACTCTGCTCAGCCAGCCTCCTGCCTGCCTGATGAGCATGCCAACTCCTTCCCGTCTTTGTTCTCTTCCACTGGTCTCATTCGAATCCAGGCGAGCCACACCGTGCATGCCCTAGGGTGCCGAGCCGCACTCTGGCTTGGCTCTTCTGGAAGTGTCTGGTGTGAAGTGGGGAAGGCAGGCCCTGGATGCAGAAGAAGCACTCCACAGTGGGCACTGAAAATGCATCTCTCACCCTGCCCAGCTGTCTGCTTGCCATTTGCCAAGGGATGTGGAATTCCACCATTGGGTCTTTCCCATAAGGCTTTTTTTTGTTTGCTCCAAGGAAAAGTGATTTTAGAAAAGTGTAGTCATGATCGTCCAGAAGTCTTCAGCACTTCTGTGTCGATTTAGAGGCATGTGCCAATTCTTCTGTACCAACCCCCCCCAACCCGTCCTTGGGTGTCTTCTCCTTCAGATCTACAGCCAAATGTCACTTTCCCCATTACCTGCACTCAGGCCCCTGCGTGCCCAGCAGACTATTAGCTGAACTCAGTACAGATGTCCACTGGCCGATGAAGGAAAGTGAGACCCCGGAGTGTTCACTGTTACACAGGCTTCATGGTCTACAGAGCAAATCCCTCACCCACTGTTCCCTCTGCTGTCTCTGTCCCCTCTGCACTGCAGGGACTCCTGGCCTCCTCTTCATTTTTTTTAAAGATTTTATTTATTTATTGGAGAGAGAGACAGCGAGAGAGAGCATGAGCAGGGGGGGAGAGGGAGAAGCAGACTCCCTGCTGAGCAGGGAGCCTGACGCGGGGCTCGATCCCAGGACCCTGGGATCATGACCTGAGCTGAAGGCAGACGCTTGACGGACTGAGCCACCCAGGCGCCCCGGGCCTGGTCTTCATTGTACTTCATTGTATTTCATTGTACTGAGCATCCCAGAGGGACTAAGTTCCAACCCAGTGTTCCCACCTAAGTGCAGGCCCCTCTGCAGCCTGCTGTGTGCACGCCAGGGAGTGTGAGGACATCCTGACATGTGGGGCTGCAAACGGGGTACCCAGAGCAGGTGACTATAAGGGCAGAATGAAAATGAGCTGCAGCAGTCACCCCCGGGACCCAGAGGCAAAGTGTCCCTGGGCTGGCATTAGTTCAGCTTCAGGGTGACCCCCCCGGAGCAGCCCCCCTCGCCCCCTGCCGCCACGGATACTCACAGCAAGCAAGTAACCCCGGCAAAGCACTTGGGACTGGGCAGACAGTGTGTCGTCCAGATCCTGGGAAGTCGGCCCCGTGTCTCTTCTTGCAGAGGCCACACTCACCCTGGCAGGGAGCCCGAGACCGCCTGTGCCTGGCCTCCCCCAGATCCGGGTCATGTTACTGCTTGTCGCCCACCCACCTGCCCCCACCTCCTCGCGCCCTTTGCCGCGACCACTCCCCTGCCCCCTGCCCCGCCACAGCTGCCGGGGGCTGCCGCCTCGTTCCCGAGGGAGCCCCCGGGAGGAAGCCCTGCCCTTGCGTGCCCTTCGCACAGGCTGGGCAGGCCCTCGGTGGCAGGGACAGACTGAGCAGGCTCTGCAGCGCCTGTCATCTCACTCCAGGAACCCAGCTAGCCAGGCACTGGCACGCGCAACCTCTGATCTCCGAAACTGCTCATTCCCCCTGCAGCGTTCCCGGACACCCCGCGCCCTGGCGCCCAGCAGTGACGGAGAGCAGCGATGCACAGATCCACTCACTCCTCCATTCAACCTGCCACACACATTGAGCCCCTGGTTCAATGTCTGCCCCCTTTAGCCATAAAGTCAGCCATGGCAGCAAGAGTCTCCCCGGGGTATTGCTCCATCCCTGATGCCCACCCCGAGCACTGGGGGAGCCCGGAAGTCTTCGTTTTCTTTAACTTTTTTATCATGAAATACACAGAATATTCCCAATAAAGAGTAAGTGGAGGGAATGCACGGATAAATGAATGTGTGGACAGATGGACGGATGAAGAGATGTGGGGGTGGACAGATATGTGTCTGGATGTGTGGAGGGATGGATGGACAGATAGTCGGATGTATGTGTGGGTGGACGGACGGATGAGCGTGGATGCGTGGAGGAGGGATGGACAGATGTGTACATGTACGTGGGTGTCGCCTATGTGTTAGCTACTGTAAGGACGGTGGAGATGAGCCTGCACTAGTCTCTTCTAGGAGGGAACAGAGTCTTGGCCTGATTCCAAAACTGAGAGCAGAAAGAGCATAGGAAGTGGCCCCAAAGGATACACTCTTGCAAGGAGGTGTCAGGAGAATTCAGAGAGGTGAGGGGAAAAAAATCAGAATCCATCATAACATTTCGTGACACCTGGTAAACTTTCGCTCAGGCAGTGGGGCCCTTAGGTTCTTCAGTCATCCTTAGTCCTTTCTAAAAAAAAACTAACAGTCCTAATGAGGAGAAAGATGACCCTATCTGGGGATCTTTCTGGTCCAGTTTCCTGAGGCTTGAATCCATTTTAAACCTCCAGGGTCAACGTGCCCCCTCTTTGGAGGGTTTTCTGCAGGGCTCTGCTTCCCCCAAATCCTAAACTCTCTGGTAGCTCAAGGTCCCCTCACCTGTCTCAGGATATAAGTAAAATAAAAATAGTTTAAGAGGACCTTACAGACCTGTATTCCCAATCACAGGCGTCCACATACCACCTGCCTGATGTCCTTCGCCAGGGAGCTGTTCTGTAATAAACCACCTTCAGGTTTTTGCCATGTTTTTGTACCCCTGCTAATATTTTTTTAATTAATTCACTATTTTTTACTTTAATGCATTTAAAAAGAAACTATATCATTACCCTAAATGGAAATTTGTATCACTTGCTCTAAATTAAAGGTAATTATAAAGATAAATAAAATGAGAACAATGTTATTAAATTCTGGCTGGATCTTGCTGCCTGCCACAGGCTCTGGCCTGAGGCCTACTCTCTTTTACAGAGGGAGGCTGACAAAGGCACAGGGCGCTACACACACACACACACACACACACACACACACACACACACACACGGCTTCCTCCTGGAGAGCTGAGGCATGCCACATGGTTCATCTCTACCCTGTGACCCAGGCTATTTTTATATGGGGGTCCATCTACGCACCTCCCGCAGTAGCCGGCTTCTTCCTGATCAGAACAGCCCCTCCTTTACCGGCGAGGACCTTCAGATCTGGGTGGATAAGGAGCTCCTTAAGAAGTTCTGAACAAATAGGAATTAATGGACCTTTCCACCCCATTAAAGGAAAGCCTTAATTTGAAAATAGACCAACTCCTCCCTTTTCTCTTGGGTGTTCCCCCTACCTGTCTCTGACCTTTATTCCCATCCAAAGCCCACAGGATGCTGTTTGGGTCAGTGGCCCGGTTCATTTTCCAGGGAGGACCAGGTACCCTCGCTCCTCCCAGCCTCCAGGCCGGGCAGGTGGTGGGCCTCTGCTGCCTGTCCCTGAGGACCTCAGTGCCCGAGGGGCCGGTGATGAGAAGCCCCTGCTTCCCTTCAAGTTCACAGGAGGGAAGACTCCCGTCTGTTGCAAAACACCGATTTCGGTTGCAAGTGAAGGGAAAACAGTGAAATCGACCAAAAACCAAACACATATAATCGACACATTTGCCTTAAGCGCGGTCAAGTTCTCCCTACATTCAGAGCCTGGCCCCAATGGGTTATCCATAGAGTTCTCTTTGAAACATAAAGCCTCGGAAAATAGCACAGCAGTTCTGAGACCGGGTCCTGAAAATCTACCTTGTGTTTCTTTTTCAAGAGAGGAACATTTCAAATATCGGTGAAATCTTTCTAAGAAAAACTAAACAGATGGGATTTAGCTTCACAATATTAACCGTACCTTCTCCTCAAAGGGTGTAAATGAGAATTTAGGATGTTTTTAAGAAAGATTTTGTTTTTCCTGATATTGCCTGAGCTGGTGCGTCTGACGCTAGAGATTGCCTGTGCAGCAACCGGGTCTGTTGTAATTAACACAGAAGTAGCAGCTCTACTTCCTGGTAATATATTTTCCTAAGACTTTGATGATGCTCAGAGATTTCAAATCCCACACTGCAGACTTTGAAGAAACTGCATTGGACAGAGACACCTTAGACAAAATTGGAAATAACTCGAGTCTAATATGCCTCCCCAGGAGCCTCACAGAAGAACGGGTTAAGGATATCTGAGCGCACCGTGGATCAGGGTGCAGGAAAGTTGGTCTTGCGGGGCCTGCCAAGGCGTTCGAGCGGTGATTGGACCATCTTCTTGGGGGTGTTTGGGCCCCTGAGTATCTTCTTTGGTCTCAAACATAAATGACTTCCTTAAAGGATTTAATTAATTCTTAAATGTGCACAGAGCCCATGAGCACAAACATTAACTTGTTAAAAGCATTAAGCCAGATTCTGTTCTCAGCCACTCACAAGCAGCTCCCCGTGACATCCCTGGGAGTGTCACATGCAGGCTGGGCCCTGCAGATGCCCAGCGCCCTTGGTGCCCAGCTCCTGCAAGCACCAGGCCGTGACTCATCCTGGGGCCGGCATCACCGGCTGGCCTCTGCCCGGGCCCCCAGAAGAAGTGCCTGGGGGAGAACTCTGTCCCCTCTCTGCTCTGCTTTCTTTCCTCTTCACTGAGCTCCCTGGGTTGCTAACGGCTTCTCCATGCCTGGCAAGGACACTGAGGAGCAGGGGACACGTTGGGAGTCCTACTTGGATGGGGCAAGCTGTGGTGAGCGGGGCTTCACGCGGAAGCCTCCCCAGATGTGAGCACACTAGGGGAGGAAACGCGCTGCCTCTTCTCGGACACAATCCAACCCGTGCCTTCTCCAGGATGCCCCTGCCCGCCTCCTGCCTGTCCCCACACTACTGGTTCGTCGACATCACTAGCTCCCTTCTTGTTCACCGCCCAAGTATCCTTTATGTGCCCTGTCTTGGATGGAATCTGATTTAAAACAGCAGAAACGACATGTATCGCCTGTAAAGTAGGCCATACGCGCATGCACCATGTGCTTAATGACAGTAGACAGTATCCGCTGTCATAACAGGTAAGGGATGTCCTGACACAGGACATTGGAAGGGGTGTAAACTGGTACTATTTTCCTAAAATCAGCTTGGCATCGTATATCAAAAGTCTCAAAAACATGTATAACCTATGACTCAGTTTTCCAGCCCTAGAACAAACCTAGAACACGACCAAGGATGAAGACAGAACACTACTTATAGTAACAAAAGACAGAGCTGACCTAAATGTTGGCACGTGGGGGAGGGTAAATCGATGCCCTACGGACGCTCTGCATTAAAACCAGCCTTTCAAAAGATAGTTCAGAAGATGGAAAAATGTTCATAATATAATTTTAAGTGAAACATAAAACTATAATTACAGTCTAATTCCAATTCTGAAAAACAAAAAAATATACATAGAAGACAATGCAAGAAAATATAATAAAATGTTAACAAACTTCTCTCTGAGGGGGGTGGGATTAAACGTCTTCTGAACACTATTGTATATTTTCCAAATTATTTCATCAGCATGTCTTGTTTCTCTAAGCAAAAAAAAAAAAAAAAAAGAAAGAAAAAAAAGAAAAGAAAATTTATCTTTGAAAAGAAAGCTAAAACAAAAGAAAACCCACCCCCATGGGCCAGGGATCAATCTTCAGTACTTTTTTTTTTTTAATTGGTCAGTCAGTTGAGCATCCTGACTCTTGACTTTGGCTCAGGTCATCACCTCAGGGTTGTTGAATCAAGCCCTTCATTGGGCTCTACCTTCAGCATGGAGTTTGCTTAAGATTCTTTCCCTCTGCCCTTCCCCCCTTCTCAAATAAGTAAATAATTTTTTAAATTGAGCAACACAAAAGTTTGGATTGGAATGAAATAAGTAAGATTCTAAAATCATGAGCTTTATGATGATGAAAATGTTTTAATTGAATAATGTTCATTAAAATGATTCCCAGAAAGTGGCACTTTAGGGATGGCTGAATGAAGGAGTCAGTACCTTCCGCGTTGGTCGACTGTCCTAGAAAGCCATTCCCACCCAAGCCCGCCCCACAACTTCAGAGGGGCCACCTATGTCCTGGCTTTGCCAATCCCCTAGGCACCGTGCCTAGTCCACAGTAGATGTTCCAAAGTATCACTGAAGTGGAAGAATCAAGATGCTTTCTCATGAAGAAATGGACACAAGCTCAAGGTACTTTCTATCCTGGGATATTTAGATTTTTACAACAAACCCTAGAAGACTAAATAAATAGTTCCATTAAGTTCAACAATCACTTACTGAGTGCCTACCATTTAGATTCAATGGAGTAAAGGCCATTAAGTTAATTTTTTCTCATCTACGCTCTATTCCCAGCTCCCTGAGAATAATGAAGGAGCGTCACCTGGCTAAGGCTGCCTTCTCCAGAGAAAGAGAAGGAGCTACATGGTGAATAGACTGGGGATGGTGCCCTCCCTACAAGAGATGCTTCATGGATGTCTGAAAGGATGACAAATATTCACCCTCAGGCCAGAGAACAAAATCCACAAGATCATTTTGATGGATTGTTAAAAAAAAAAAGCCTTTAACAAAATTGAGTGTTCATTCCTGATTTTTTAAAAAAACTCCTTGGTGATAACAAAAATAAGATCATCAAAATTTCTATTTCAGAACAACCCAAAATGGAGAGACAAACAAACCAAGAAACAGACTCTTAACTAAAGAGAACAAACTGATGGTCCCCAGAGGGAGGGGAGGGGAGGGCGGGGATGGAGAAACAGGTGGAGGGGATTGTCTTGATGAGCACTGAGGGATGCATAGGATTGTTGAACCACTATATTGTACACCTGAAACTAATATGACACTGGATGTTAACTATACTGGAATTAAAATAAAAAGCTCAATGAAAAACCCCAAAACAATGGCTTGCGGTAAAATACTAGGGGTGTTTCATCAAAATTAAAAACAAACTAAAGATGTCAAGATGCTCTGTCACTACAATTCTGAAATATTGGTATGGAAGTTCCAGCCAATGCACCTAGCAAAGAAAATCAAATAGGAACTACATATATTGGAAATAAGAAAACATTATCATTACTTTCTAATGATGTATCTGACCACCTGAATAAACCCCACTGAGTCTTAAAACCCAGAGAGTCAATATTTAAATAAAATCAGCAGTGGATTGATTGTAACCAGGCAGCAAACAGGGCATATCTACTCTCCTTCTCTGCCACCCAACAGCCGGGAAACGGCATAAAAGATTTTTTTCATATAGGATATTTCCCTAATGGCATTAAAAAACAAGAAGGTGGCTACCAGCATGCCAGAAAATTTGAGATATTTCCAGAGATGGAAACTAGATGGGAGAAACAATTCGGAAGAAATGAGATGATCCAGAGACACTCATGACTCAGAATAAAAATATGGTGGCAGAAGAGAACTTCATCCCCAAAGCCAGGCCCCAAATACAATCCTATAAGGGCATGAAACTCCTGACCTGAACAGTGTCCTAGAGTGAGGACAGGGTCCCGAAAAGAAGCAGAGAAGAGCTAAAAGTACTTTCTGAGACAGTGGAGAACAAAATGGAAGGGCAGTCTTGCTAAGGAGGCAGCGACTCTAGTCTCCCACCCTGCTTTCTTGCTCTCTTGCCCTTGTGGTGGGGATAGGGTGGGAGGGAGGCAGGTAAGTCCCTGCCCGCCTTCCTGCTTGCCGCACCCACCGTGCACGTTGCCAAGTGGAGTCTGATGGTCCTGGAGCGACACTCAATAAGGAGCCACAAGCATCCTCCCATGCCACGTGAAGCCTACAGAGCCACAGAGCAAGATCGGCCAGTTGCCCTCTCGTGACCAAAAGAAGCTCATTAGAAATGCGAGGGAAGCTAATAACACACATGAAAAAGAAGAACCAGGATGAAACCAAAAGAAACAAAAGTAATTTAGAAATGGGACAATTTAATTAAAAATTCTAACTAGTATCTTTAGAAAGAATAAAGAGAATGTTGCCTCCCCTAAGAGGGAAGCGACTATGTGGAGACGAGCAATCAGAGAAGAAAAAAAGAATGTTAAAAGGAAAGAGAGACAAAAGAAAGAAAGAAAAAGAGAGAAAGAAAAAGAAACACCTTGCCCACAAAGGAGTCAGAATGGGTTTGTCGTAGGACTTCCTATCGACACGGGATGTCTCAAAACAATCAAGGAATATATTGTCACAGGGCTGGGGGAAGTTATTTTGAACCTAGATTCTATACATGGCATCAAGTGCAAGATTTCTTTTTTTAAGATTTATTTATTTGAGAGAGAGAGAACAAGAGCAGGAGAGAGCGTGCGTGGGGGGAAGGGCAGAGGGGAGAGAATTTCCAGGAGACTCCCCACTGAACTCAGAGAGCCGATGTGGAGGCTCTATCTCATAACCCTGAGATCATGACCGGAAGGGCAGAGGGGAGAGAATTTCCAGGAGACTCCCCACTGAACTCAGAGAGCCGATGTGGAGGCTCTATCTCATAACCCTGAGATCATGACCGGAATCATGACGCTTAACCAATGAGTCGCCTAGGCCAAGTGCAAGATTTTTAAAAAGCCACACATTTCAGACATGAAAGGAGTCAGACTCTCTCTGAAAGATTTAATATAACAGAGAAAACAAGATTTTAAAATAGGGGTGAACAAAATGTCAGTTAAAATTTATATTTAAATCTAAATAATGCATAGTGCATAATGTTAAGAAAAACTCTGGAATTAAAATCACGGATCATTTTAACATAAAAAGAAGAGGAAAGGGGGTGGACTGGGGTGAGATCACAGATAAGATAAAAAGTGAAAGCATGTTCAGATTCTTGTCTTGTTGAAGGGAGGAAATGGATGCTGAGTGTCTACGTGCATGCACGCACACACACGTGCATACACGTGCACACACGCAAGTCTAAATGTACATGTTAGAAATTAAAGGTTACCACTATACGACTAGATCCCAGGTATATAATTCTAAATCAAAAAAATAAAAAAGAAATCCATACAATAAAAGAGAGAAAAGAATAAATAAAACTTGATATAACATGGTAAAGACACAACATAAAATAAAATAGCAGGAATAAAACCAAACATGTCGGTACACTTAATAAACGTTAATGGCTTAAAATCATGTCTAAAAGAGAGAGAATACTGGATATTGGATTAGGTTAAATATATGTACACAATCCCCCCAGTTTTATACTATTTATGTGAGGGCCAGCTTACACATGAAGGCTGAAAATACAGGAATGGAAAAGGCAATGTTAGCAAAATAAAAGTAGATATTACAGTAGATATTACAGATACAGATAGTATCAGACAAAATATAATTTAAGGCAAAAATATTAAATAGGTAAGAGGCATTTTTGTGTCCAAAAAGAGGGCACAATCTATCAAAAAACTGCAAGAAACCAGCATAGTCATGAGCTTCTGTGAATTTCACAACAAAGCTTAAAATATACAATAATGTAAAACACAAAATTGACAAATCCATCAGGGAACGGTTACATCTCACCTCAAATAATCACAGGAAAAGAAGATTCTAAAAATAAATTTAAGAATAAGAATATAATGACAGAACTCCGTATTTAACAAAAATACAAAATCTTCCCACAAACCCACACAACATTTCAGAAATATTACATGTTGTAGGCCACACATACAAATATAAATTCCAAGACACAAAAGTCATATTACCCACATGTTCAAATTAAAAATAAAAACAAAGTGATAGAAAACATAATTTCCAGGAAGTGGCCAAAACAGTACTCAAAAGAAATTTTATAACTTCAAATGTAATGAATTGAAAGTGAATAGGCCTGAAAACAAAAGAACGAAGCCTCCAATTCAAGAAGCTGGGGGAGAAACATAGAAAATAAGCCTGAAGAAAGTAGAAGGAAGGGATTAATAAAAATAATAGCAGAAGGGCGCCTGGGTGGCTCCAGTTGGTTAAGCATCTGACTCTTGATTTTGGTTCAGGTCATGATCTCAGGATCCTGGGATCAAGCCCCATGTCAGGCTCTGAGCTCAGCGTGGAGTCTGCTTGAGATTCTCTCTCTCTCCCTCTCCCTCTGCCCCTTGCCCCCCCCACTGGTGCTCTCTCTCCCTCTCTAAAATAAATAAATCTAAAAAAAATAAATAAATAACAGCAGAAACTAATTACATAGAACACCCACTTTCCCCAAACTTCTGAGAAAAAAAAAAAAAAAGGACACAGAAAAGCTGGTTCTTTGAAAAGACCAAAAAAAGAATAAATAAACTTGGTAACATGGATAAGAATAGAGAAAATGCAAGCAAACAATTATTAGGATTGAGGAAGGGGAAACCCATTCAGGTACAAAGGAGACTTAAACATTAGAATGGAACATGGAATGACTTTATACTATTAAATTTAAAAAAATCTATATTAAAATGAATGACTTGAAAAAAAGATCAGCTATGACTCAATGAAAAGTTAAATAAAATAATAACCACAGCAGAAATTTAAAAGACAATGAACAGTTTCATTAAAAAAAAAAAACCCAGTCAGTTTTATGCTCATAGTTTACCAGACCTTCCAAGGAATAGATTATGTCTATGTTTATAAAGTGTCCCAGAGCACAGAAAACCCCTCAAGTTCTCTGAGACCGGGATAGTGGTAGTAGGAACAGCACAAAGGAAAAAGAGGGGGAGGAGGAGCAAACCCGGACTTACTGGGGCACTCAGTGAGATGGAGGAACAGAGGGGTGGGGAGGGGAAGGAGGGGATGGAGGAAGGGGGAGAGGAGACAGAAGAGGAGCTTCTACCTACAGAAGCTGAAGGTCAACATCATTTATTAACATCAATGTAAATATCCGAAATAAGCTATTAGTAAAATGAACCTTGCAGCATATTAACAATTCATGAAAGAACAACTAGAATTTACTCCAATAATTCAAGAATCATTCAACAACAGGAGATCTGTCAATTCACTATAATAGTGTCTTCCAAGAGAATAACTATATTATATCAACAGTATCCCCAAAGCACGTGATAAAACTCAACATTTCTTCCTAACTTACAAAAAGATAAATGGCCTTCATCACACACTATGTTTATGGCAAAATATCAAAAGCATTTCTGTCAAAGCTAGCAACAAGAACTCTGTCCTGGAAGTGTTAGTCAATGCAAACAATGTGATTTTTTTAAAAAGAAAAATAAAACATGAGATATAATTATTGACAAGGAACAGACGAAATTGCCATGAGTAGCAGCCAAAAAATGACTATACATAAAAAATTCAAAGAATAAAATGTAAAACTGTTGGTACCAATAAATGTGCAATAAGAGGTTAAAAATCAATATACTGAAAATGATTGTTTTCTTATACATTAAAAAAATTATAAATTATCAGAGGAAATTTTCAATACCCAGAAATAAATATAACAAGAAATGGGCAAGACCTATATGAAGTAAAACACAAAACTTTATGGAAGGGCATAAAATAAAACCTGAAAAAAATGAAGAGACATACCATGTTCATAGATGGAAAGATGATACTATAAATTAATCTATAAATCCAAGTCAATTTGCCAATGGGATCAAATTTAGCAAGGGAAATCTAAAATTTATCCGAAAAAGTGTGAGAACTGTCAAATAAGTTTTATGAAAGGAGAATAAAGAGACAGCATGCACACTATAAAATAAAAATATAGTCCAATAATATGACTGAAATAGCGGGCAGTGCACAAGAGTAGATAAATAAGTCAACGGGCCAGAGACAACCACTAGAGACACATGGTTTCAAGAAAGATGATTCAGATACATAATGAAATAATAGATGGGTCAGTAAACATATTGGGATAATAGGTCATCATTTAGAAAAATACTTCACACAAAAATATTTCACACAAAAATATTTTTAAAATTAAGATGTCATTGGGGCACCGGGGTGGCTCAGTCGGTTGAGCGTCTGACTCTTAGTTTCCACTCAGGTCATGATCTCATGGGTCATAGAATTGAGCCCCACTCAGCAGGGAGTCTGCTTGAAGATATTCTCCTTCTGCCCCTCCCCCTGCTCTCTCTCTCTCTCTCTCTTCTCTCTCTCTCTCCCTCCCTCTCTCTCTCAAATGAATAAATAAAACTAAAAAAAAAAAAAACCTAAGAGATCATTGATAAAAAATGTAGGAGACTTTTTTTCATAATCCTTAGAAGATTCCAATACCACTAATCAAAAGATAGAAAAGTTTTTAAAGTTTTTCTGCCACACAAAATATGGACATTAATATATAAAGACTGCCTTCATGTCATTGGGGCACAGAACAAATTATACGATAAAATGTGCAAAAATATAAAGAGGACATTTAAAAAGGAAGTCATATAAATGGAAAGTATACTTTCATGAGAATGCTAAGGGAAATTCACATAAAATTAAAATACTTTCGGTGTCTGGGACTGCCAAAAACTAGAGCTTTATTTCCACACGGCTGGCAAAGGTGTGAGAGATTAACCACTCTCCCACACTATCTGTGGATATGTAAACTAGCACCCCCTTTAAAAAAAAAAAGCCATCCAGCTTTCCTATCTTGGCTACTGTAAATAATACTGCAGTAAACATGGGGGTGAATATATCTTTTCAAATTGCTGTTTTCTTTTTCTTTGGGTGACTACACTTATTGTGGTGAACGCTGAGCAATGTATACAATTGTCAAATCACTATGTTGTGCACCTGAAACTAACCTAACATTGTATGTCAACTATATTTCAATAATAAAAACAAAATATAAATTAATATTAAAAATCAAATAAGCACAATGGGGGGAAAAAGCATTTCAGCAATAGCCATGACAATTTCAAACGTGCATACCCTTCAACCTAACAGTGCTACTTACAGGGATCTGTATCCTAGAAACACGCACACAGGTATGTTCCAGAATATTTACCATAGCATTTTTCTAACTGGAGAAAGTATGGGCATGATACAATCATTGATCAGCTGGGAAATATTGAAATAAGTTATGGTATATTCATGTCACGGTATCTTGTTGAAGTGTAAGAGAATTAAATAGCTCTCTATATTCTTAAATGTACAAATGCTACTGGCAAATCAGCACATACAGGATTTTCCTGCATTTGTGAACAAAAAAACAAACCAGAACAAAACCACACACACAATCCTATGTATTCTTATGTATTTGCATATACAGAAAGAGATATACCAACCTGCCGATAATCATTACCTCTCCGGAATGCACTGGGATTGAGGTGAAGGTGGGAGATATAAATACAATCTTCACTGTTCATTCTCTATTTCTCTGACGTGACCTTCAAAACTTGTTTTATTTACATAAAAAATAGTTTTCCTATATATTCTGTATATCAGTTGGAAAGTACAACTTTAAAATCTCTTTCATAAGGGCAAATCATGAATATGTATAGATGTGTGTAATGTATGTATACAAAAATTTGCCCTGATAATATACATCAAAATACATGCTTGATGGATTATGGATTAAAGATTTATACTTAAAAATAAGACCATAAATACATAAGAAGGTGAATTTAGGAGTATATTAATACAATAATGGGGTAGGAAATTATTTTCAAAACATGACACCAAAGACAGCAAAGGAATAGATTAAAAGATTTGATCACGTAAATCCCTTTATCTCATTAAAAAACATCATGTACAAAATTAACAGGCAAGTGAAAAACTTGGGAAAAACAATTACAAGATATGTAAAAGACAAAGAGTTAATATCTTTGATGTATGAAGAGACCCTACAATTCAAAAGAAAAATTCAAATACTCAAAAAGACACCACACAGAGGGCATAAACTAGTAACTCACCAAAAAAGAACTATAAATACTCCATTCAAGATATACATAGAGAGATAGAAAAGATAGAAATTGATAACCACATAAAATATAGATATACATTTATGTTAAGCTCAAGAAATGAAAAGCAAAATGAGATGCTTCCCATATCAAATTGATGTCACTTTGTTAAATAATAATCAGTATTGACAGAATATAAGGAAAGGGGCGCTGTTATCATTTGTGTGTGTTGGGGAGGTAATAATGTGACATAATATGCCCTAAGGACAGGGCAACTTGGCAACAAATCTGTGAATGTGCACCTTCCTTTAACCCACAATGCCACATCTAGCAATTAAACCTAAAGAAATAATTAAAAACGTGTACAAAGATTTCGCTAAAATGATGTTCATCCAAGTGTCGTTAACAAAAGTGCAACTAGATCGCCCTTCTTCTTTGCCTACTGTCAAGGGCTGGGGAAAATGGGGGGCGGGGGCAGAGACAGGGATTCCGAAGGAGAAAGTGAGGCTGGATGCTAACTACATTAGGAATGAGGAGGTCTTGAGACACCGATGAGGAGGGCTTGAGACACCGTTTCAGCAGAACAAGGTATACAAGTTATGCCGACAGGGGATATCTTGTGGGAAGTCCTGCTGTGGGCTGTTGATAAGAAGTAAACTCTCCAAGTTCAAGACCTCTTGTTTTTGTTATTCATGCATGCATTCATTCATTCTTTCAACAAGTATTTATTGAACAACTACTCTACGCAGACAGCATTCTAGATGCCAGAGATAGATGCACAGACGGAATACTACAGATGGATGGACGGAGGGATGGACAGACAGAAAAATAATGAATAACAAAGAAAAAAAAAAGCAGACTGCAACTCAGGAGTGAGGCCACCTGACCTTCCCCCTTTTCCTTCCTCTGCCCCCACCAGCATCCCTATCGGCTGCTGAAATTGGCAGAGGAGTGAGCAGTTCCCAGCTCGCGTCAGAGGTCAAGAAGATTTTGATGGCCTCCGAAGTGGGTGACTTTTTAGTTCCGGGAAAAAGGGCCAGAGCCTAGAAAAGGAATCCAGAGAAAGGACTGGAGGTAACGAATGGAAAGGATGAGGGTGTGATGGGGTGGGGGTAGCAGGGAGCAGGAAACGGGGACGACTGCCTCACATGGGCACACTTTGAACTGGATCCCGGGCATTCTTCAGAAATGGTACAGAAAAATAAAATGGTGCAGAAAGATGGGGAACACCCATGGGGAACACCCAAAGAGCGGGGGCAGTGCCTTGAGAGTCCAATTATACTAGATCTTCACCCTTTTCCCCACGGTCTGCATGGTTTGGATTCAATCACCGGAAACCTGAGTGAAGAACAGACGGAACTTCCTCTAAACATCTGTGTGCACAGGTGCAGGTGCACACAGACACGTGCCCATTCACAGCAGAAGGGACACCATCCGCCTTTGTCATGTCCCCACCGCCGACCCATGCGTGCACCTGAGACCCCTTCAGGGGTGGTGAGGAGTCTGCCAAGGCCCTGCCAAGACAGTGCCCCCTAGGTCTGAGAAAACAATGCCACTGATTCAAGATGGTCACTTTCTTTCCCCAGAAAGAGAACTTGAGTCACCTTCTACGAGCCAAAGACAAAGAGCCTAGTCCCTACATCAAAAGAGAGTGAGAGAGAAAACACATCTAAATAGCCAACCCCCAGGACTCAACTGAATAAATAAATCATGGTAGAGTTATACAACTGTTTTGCACTCATCAAAAAGGATGCAGAAGAATACATTAAATTAAGCCCTTGATTATAAAATGGCATGTGAAGTACAATCCCACTTTG
The DNA here is from genome assembly GCF_037043125.1 of Eumetopias jubatus. Classification (NCBI taxonomy): domain Eukaryota; kingdom Metazoa; phylum Chordata; class Mammalia; order Carnivora; family Otariidae; genus Eumetopias; species Eumetopias jubatus. Next base: position 43,583,522 of record NW_028274816.1, on the reverse strand, counting down.
TATACAACAACAACAAAAGAAAACAAATGTGTAAAATCGTCTGGAAGGATACGCGGCAGAGTCAACGTTGGTGATCACTAACGGATGTCTACTTCCTTCTAGCTGCTCCTCTGTTTTCTGAGTTTTCAAAATAAGCCTGTCTGTAATGATAGACAAATTAGTCAAATGTAAGTCTGTAGAAATGAGAAGAAAGAAACACTCTTGTAGATTCTTTGGTGTCCAGGACACCAGATGATCCATCTGCCAGTCACACAGGACAGGTTAGGCCAGAAAGGAGTAGATGGAGATGGCGGCTGGCTCCCTCCTATCCAGATACCGGCTGTGGGCTAGGCTAGCGAGTGAAGTGAAAGAACAAGAGAAGCCACAACTTCTGCCAACACAGGATCCTTTCTCTTACAGGCGAGGCAGGTCTGACGTGATGGGGCCACAAGGCTTGCCAAAGCCCCCCCATCTTCTTCATCGAGCTCCCCTTGGCTTGCAGCTCTTTCTAGATTGTTCTGGAAGCACGTGTTTTTTTTCAGAGGTTATCACCATGAGGAACTTTTACATGGTAGCCATTTATGGGGAAACATCTACAAGTTGTGGTCCCTGCTTCAAATGAGCACATTCATGACAGAAACCAAATTCATTGGATATAGTCATGCAGTCATGGAACAGACATTTACCAAGGGTCATTTTGTTGGTCCCTGAGCTGTGCTGGCCCTGGTACATTGCTCAGTCCTTTAAAAGAAAACTGGCCACACAGTTTCTCAGGGTGGAAACAGCTAGGAAATGGGCCCCAACCACCACTAGATCATCCAAGTTTCCTCAATGCTCAGAGCTAAAAAATATGCATTTCCTATCTCAGGTATTTATAGCCCTACAAATGATCCTTCCCCAAAGAGCAGAGTGTTCCTACATCATTTTGATATCTTCTGGCCCAGAGCAAAGGGGTGCAGATTCCCAAGGAAACACCATTCCAGAGGCCATCCCAGCCCCAGCAACCCAGTGATGACTGCGGCCCCTGGAATCTGCTGCCTGGACGTTTCCTGATCCCAGAACCACGTGAGACTCTCCTGCCTCCCATCTCCCTTCTTGGGTGGCTTCTCTCCCAGCACTCACCACGCCTGATCAGCCGTTCCCTTTCCTTGACACTTCTACAAGGTTAAAAATCCCTCCCATGTGCCCTGCACATCGCACATATTTCTCCTATAGTCAATGTGCCATAACTCCTGACTCGGACAGAGATTCTCCAGGTATCTGATAGAGGTGCTGCTTCTTGGACAGAGGGCATCCACGCATCCTCTGATTTCCGATCGGCAGGAATCCCAGGTGGAAAACACGTTGGACACACTTTCTGATGATGCTGGTTCTGAAAATCTGCCTTCTAGACTAGACCACAATACCCAGAAGCCGAAAACACAGGAGCAGTCTTCAGTGGTTCTGTGTCCTTCAAGACACTTTCCGGAAGGCACTGGTCTGTGGGCTTAGGAGCCTGTCCAGCCTAAGGACAGGAGCTGGGACATGGTTTCCTATAGTTGTTTTCAGTCCCACACCCTTCAGAGTTCACACGCTAGAAAGCCTCGAAGCTCAGGGAGCGGTGCTGAGAACGAAAGTAAGAGGGTCTGTATAGCAAGGATGACCAACAACACTCCACGTGCACTTCCTGCCGTTCTGAGAGCCTTCACCTGATTCCCGCAGCAACTCCATAAGGCAATGTTACTATTACCAAGCCCATGATTGAGGAAATAGGCATGGAGAGCTTAAATCACTTGCCCAAAGTCACGCATCTGATAAACGGAATTTCTGGCACTGGAGTGGAAGAAGCCAGTGGCTCCCTCCAGCCTGCCACAAGTAAGGAATCTACACCTGAGCTTGCCTGCAGGTTTCCTCGGGGAGACTGGGCTCCCCCGAACAGACTGGAAGCCCCCAGAGGGCAGGGCGGCCTCTTGGGTGCCCAGACCCAGGTTTGCGCACATGGTAAGAGGGGCCTCCGCAAGGCAGTGCTGACCTGAAGGCCATTCTCCATGCCATTTGTCTTTGCAGCAAGGAACGTGGGAAAGAACAAACAGTACATTGTGGTAAGGAGATTTTAGATGAAGAGCAGAAAAAAAGAAAGAAAGAAAGAACAAACCCTGGGCCAGTGGAGGGAAAAGCTAAAAGGATTCAGTTGCCTGAATTCACCCTTAAATTCCCATGAATTCTTCAGCCAAGTGGAGATTCCATGTACACTAAGCAGCAGATGTTCACTGAGAGCCTACTAGGTGACCATCCTGTCCCCGGAGGCTCCAGCAGGCTCCCATCACAGGCCGGGTGCCGACCCTTGCCGCCAGGAGAGCAGAACGAGCCAGGGACAATCAGAGAGCAGATGGACCCAGACCCAGGAGAAGAGCAGCCAAGCTCAGCTGCAGCCCGGGCTGTGGGAGACAGCGAGGGGTCTCCTCTCCGGGGCTGCAACTTCGAATTAGGCATGCATTTCACAGACTTCAAGGAAGTGGACAATAACTCATTTAAGTTACACGTGCTAACCCAGGGCCGGCCCAAGGGCTGGGTCTGCAGCAGCAAGCAACGGCAAACACATCTCCCCCCTGGACCCGACCGAAGATGGTCTTGATAACCCAAATGTTGTAACCACAAGAGTTTCCTCTCTGCTTGAGAAACAGGAAAAATAGAGAAACACATTCTTGCTCAGCCTTTGACCTTTGGCTCTCACTTTCCTTCTTCCAGCATTTTTTGGGAAAGAGTTTGGATTTTCAAAGGGCTGCCTTGTCTTCACTGCACATTTTCACGAACTGACGTCAAGAGGCGACTTCTTAAAAAATATCGTAATGCCGGAAAATGTGGGCCCTCTCAATGAGCCCAGCCGTTCGTCTATAATCACTCCAACATCTGAAATGCCCAGATCACCTATGTTTCAGAGGCTGGGACTAACAATATGTTCGTGATGCCATTTTAAGCAACTGCCAATGAGCATCTCATAGTGCAGCTCGTCAGTGGAGGTGCGCTCACCCACCAAGTACCCCTTCCCCTCCTTTCTGCCCATGAACATGCACAGAGCCGTCAGCATTCCTGCCAGAGGCCAGAGGATGGCAACACCAAATGTAAACATTTATTCCTCGACTACAGGGAGAAGTCTGCTGTGTCAGGCCTGGGGTTTGGGCCTTACAATAAAGCCTTTGTGTCTGCAAACAGCAAAGGGGTGAGCCCTCCCCTCCAACCCAATCTGCAGGAGGGCAGGTCAGTTTGAGTCAGATTGTTAAACCTTTTTTTAAAAAAGATTTTTTTTAATGTTCAAAAATTAAAAATCACAAGTGCACACACACACACACACGCACACATGCATGCACACATTTTTTACCGGAATGTAGAGCCAGTGAAATAATATGACTTGGTATATGCTTTAGGGAAAGGCAGTTTGAGAACTGCATCTTGAACATCCCCAGTGGTTTGTGTGCTTTTATAACACAGGAGCCTGCCAAGGGTTCCATGTGAGGAAGGAGATGGCTGGGACAGTGAGAACAGTTTGTTTCGAGTGATCAGAGGCCCCCCATACTTTAAGGATGAGCACTGCTTCCTCCCGAAAGGGTAAAACGAAATACTCTTCTAGCCATCCCGAGACTGCCGTAGAAGTATTATGCTGTTACAGATTTCAAAAGGTTAGCTTCAATGAACCTGACATCAGTATAACCCAAAATAACCCATTCAAGAGAAAAGTAAGAAATAATTGCTGTTTTCTCTTTTTTTCCCCCTCCGCTATATTGCTATAATGATTTTGCATAACAGATTGAACAAAGCGCTGTTGTGACAGGTGGTGGAATTCAGCTAGTAAGCACCGAGACAGGGTTCAATTTAGTTTGTGAATCCTTTAATTGTTGTGCAGCTAATTAAAGAAGGTTCTTTACACTCGCAAGTGTTTACCGTTGCTAGTATGCATACATGAAAAATTAAATTGTGCCTTCAAGGGCTGAGAACTATAGAAAAATCATAGCTGAGGCTGCAACATGCTTACCAGCTCAAAATAGCTGCTTTTCACAATTGGAATTTGTAAAACTTTTTGCTAAGCAAATATAGAGCTAATTAGAAGTGTTCGTTGGACCAATTAACATTTAAATAAATAAGCCATATTGCACATTTCACAGTCTTTATTTAATGATGCTTCTAACTCTTTGGAAAGATTCTCTTAAGTACAAATAAGTTGTCATAAAAATGAAAGATAAAAATAACCCCCTAACAGTATATGCTATTTTTTTCCTTTTGCCTTGAAGTCCCTTCCAAAAACTCTGTACCTATTATTGAAGAAGAAAAGGAAAAAAACCCACACACCTACCACCCACAAATCCAGATCTTTCATCTTCTCTAGTTACCTTTCCCTTCTTTGAATAGAAACAGAAAGACATATTTTATTACTATTTAAATTGTTATGATAAGTCTGTTTACTTACGGTTTTTACCCCATGATAGAAAAATCTGTTTTAGAAAATCCCACTTTAATCTGAGAACATGCGTAAGCAAGGAAAGGAAGGGAAGGGAGGGCAAAAACAGCAGCGTCTGGGTGGCTCAGGGGAGGAAGTGGCCGGGAAATCCCTTCTGGGTGCTCCTGTGTGGAGCAAACCCTGGAGAGGGGTGCCACGCCCACTCCAGGGCCACGCCCATTCTTGCTGGAAGTCAGAGGCACTGGGAGGTGGGGCACCCAACCTGGACCCCTAGTCCCTCTTTCTTACCCTCAAAGACCAAGACGCATATGTCAATGGGAGTGAATAGACAGCCCACAAGCAGCCCCTACGTTTTGCATTTTGTACGAAAATGTACAAGTAATTTAATGAAGGAAGGATAGTTTTTTCGACAAAAGGGGCTGAGTGAAAAAGAAGCCCCTTGACCTAACCTCACATTTTACACAAAAATTAACTCAAAATGCTTCACAGATTTAAAACTGTAAAACTTTTAGAAGATAACACAGGAAAAAAATCATCAGGACCCCAGCAAATAACTCTCAGACATGGCACCAAAAGCACCATCCATAAAAGGTAAAACTGATGCATTGGATATCATCAAAATAAAAAAATTTGCTTTGCAGAAGACACTGCTAGGAAGATGAAAAGACAAGCCACAGGCTGGGAGAAAATATTTGCAAACCTTACATGCCTGACAAAGGACCAAATCTAATATATACAAAGAACTCTCAAACTTAACAGTAAAAAGACAAAAACATCATTAGAAAATGGGCCAAAGAGGTGCCTGGGTGGCTCAGTCATTAGGCGTCTGCCTTTGGCTCAGGTCATGGTCTCGGGGTCCTGAGATCGAGTCCCGCATCAGGCTCTCTGCTCGGTGGGGAAGCCTGCTTTTCCCTCTCCCACTCCCCTGCTTGTGTTCCCTCTCTTGCTGAGTCTCTCTCTGTCAAATAAATAAATAAAATCTTTAAAAAAAAAAAGAAAGAAAGAAAGAAAACGGGCCAAAGACACGATCAGACATTTCACCAAAAAGGATACAAAGCATGTTCAAATAAACGCGTGTAAACATGTTCAAAAAAGTGAAAGACATGTTCACTAGCAATTGGAGAAAAACAAATTAAAACCACAGTGGTATACCACGACACACCTGCCAGGCCAGGTAAAAATCAGAAATAGTGAGAATACCCAGTGCTGACCAGGATGCAAAGAAACTGAGTCTCTCCTACATCGCTGAGCCTGATATAAAGTGGGTAAAGCCACTCTTGAAACAGCTTGGTAGCTTCTTACACAGTGAAACAGATACCATACGACTCAGTAACCGCACTTCTGAGCATTGATCTCACAGAAATGAAAACCTATTTCCACACAAAAACTTGTATACCTCCTGTTCCCAGCAGCTTGATCTGTGATGACTGAAAGCTGGCAACAAGCACAATGCCCCACAAGAGGCGAATGTCAAGCAAACCGTGGTCCACCCACACGGGGCAGGGCGATTCAGCATGTCAGGACATACAGCCACATGGATGGATCTCAAGGGCAGTATGCTGAGTGAAAAAACCAAGGTCAAAAGGTCATATAATGCATGATTCCATTTATCTCACATTTTCAAATTGACAAAATCATACAGATGGGAGTATAGATTAGTGATCGCCAGGGGCTAGAATGGTGGGGCTGGGAGTGAGAACAATCAAAAAGAGGCAGCATGAGGGACGTCTTTGTGGTTGATAGAAGAGTTCTGTATCTCAACTGACATGGTATTTACAGAATCTACAGATGTGATCCAATAACATGGAACTATGCACATGTCGTAGCAACGTCAATTTCCTGGTTTTGCTATTACACTTGACCCTGGAACAAGGCAGGGGTTAGAGGCGCCGACCCCCGCTCCTCATGCAGTTGAAAAACTGCAGATAACTTCTGACTCACAAAAACTTAACTACGGATCACCTACTATGGACTGAAAGCCATGCCGATATAGCATGAATAGTCGATTAACACATATTTTGTATATTATATGTATTATATGCTGTATTCTTACAATAAAGTGAGCTAGAGAAAAGAAAATGTTAAGAAAATCATAGAGAAAAAAATACATTTACAGCACTCTAGTTACCCCCCAAAATCCGCAATTACGTGGACCTGTGCAGTTCACACCTACGTCGTTCAAAGGACAACTGCCCGCTACAGTTAGGTAGGATATAAGCAGTGGAGGAAACTGGGTCAAGAGTCCATGGGACCTCCCGATACTATCTTTGCAACTTCCTGTAAATCTGTAATTAGTTCAAAATTTTAAGTGACAAAGAAAACTGAGAAATGAAATGCGGAATTCACGTGCCAGTTTCTGTGTTGTTCTTTCGAACATCCTAGACCTGGTCTCTTTCGTAAGCTCTTACCTCCATGTTGAGAGCCAATAATCTCCTCTCTCCACTGGAGGATTCTTCTTTTTCACACATGCACGTATTTCTGAGCACAGGTTACCCTCCTGTAAGAACGAGGGTCTTCTCAGACCCCCTTTCCACGTCCTACACCTGGTAATCACCAAGAGATCTCACTGTTGAGTTTGGCTCCTAACATTGAAACCAAATTAACATTTAAATAAATGAGACAGATCTGTGAAGACACAGAAACCAAACTCTAAAGGGGAGGATGGAAATGACAACATAAAGAACCGAAAGCTGTTTTCCTTTAAACTTTTTGTTTTGAGATAGTTCTAGATTCACAGGCACTTATCAAATGTGGAGGGATGGGCGCCTGGGTGGCTCAGTCGTTAAGCGTCTGCCTTACGCTCAGGTCACGATCCCAGGGTCCTGGGCTCGAGCCCCGCATCGAGCTCCCTGCTCGGCGGGAAGCCTGCTTCTCCCTCTCCCACTCCCCCTGCTTGTGTTCCCTCTTTCGCTGTGTCTCTCTCTGTCAAATAAATAAATTAAATCTTAAAAAAAAAAAAATGTCCAGGGATCCTGCATACTCTTCACCTACCAATGGTAACACTGTATATAACCACAGTACAGTATCAAGCAGGAACTTGACATTGATACAATCCACCCACTTTATTCAGATTTCACCAGTTTTATAGACACTCTGTGTGTGTGTGTGTATGTGTGTGTATTTAGTCCTATGCAATTTTATTATGTGTAGTTTTGTTTGGCAAAACAGACAAGAGAGGCTAACTGGAGAGCCCCAAGCCAGCGAGAGTTCTTTCCAGCGAAACCCTCCATTTAAAGTGCAAAGTGTGGGTTTAGGCACTGTGTGCATGATATAGTTTGTGAGCCTTGAAATTCAGGAGGCAAACTTAGGGACAGGTACAGTCTCTCTTATCCCCGAGTCACAAACGACGGTGTCCATTTGGTCTCTGTGATCCAAGCCCTCAAGTCACAAGTTCCAACAGATAATAAGCGCTCAGGTTTTCAACCTTAGGGCGCTGGGAAGGCCAACCAGGGACGCTGGGCTCTGGCAAGAAGCGGGGGAGGAAGAAGCTGGTGTGCAGGAAGGCAAAGGTCCTTATTGGGCAGGAGGGTCAGGAAGCCCTGGAAAGACTGCATCAAAAAAGGAGGCAGGACTCATCCTGGGAAAAGTTTCCCTCTGCCCTAGAACCACTTGCAGATTCTCCTCCTGGAAAGTGCTGTTCTGTGACTATTGGCAGTCTACACTGAGTGTCTAAACAAAAGATGGATGGGGGAAGACTGATCTGAAGAAATTGCCAAAAACAAAAGTAAACCACAAATTTCTAGAACTTCAAATTGATCCAGAAAATATAAGTCAAATTGGACATTTCCTTTCAAACTGCTTATTTTATAGACCCTAGAACACAGGGCATGTGATCCCTCATTTGGAAGAAATCCATCAGTCCAAATCCCCCCCTACAGACAAAATCACCCTCCTGCGTGTGGGAATGGGGGGGACTTACCCAGAATCCCTCTGCCTAAATAAAAGGATGGCATTTTTTTGTAACTGGCATTTTTTGTTTGATGAGAAGTTATCTTTAAAAACATAATGAAATATAGGCCGCCTGGGTGGCTCAGTCGTTAAGCGTCTGCCTTCGGCTCAGGTCATGATCCCAAGGTCCTGGGATCGAGCCCCACATTGGGCTCCCTGCTTCTCCCTCTCCCTCTTCTCCTGCTTGTGTTCCCTCTCTTGTGGTATCTCTCCCTGTCAAACAAATAAATAAACTCTTAAAAAAAATGAACTAGGCAGAGCAGAGAAGCATTTTAGGGCAGTGAAGTTGTTGTACCATAGTTTGTAATGTCCACTTTAGTGTACAGACACTACAATGGTGGATATGTGTCATTATACATTTGTCCAAACCCATGTACAACACCAAGAGTGAACCCTAATGTGATGATGAGCTCTGGGTGATAGTGACGTGTCCATGTAGGTTCATCAGTTGTACCAAATGCACCACTGTGGTGCAGACTGTCCGAAGGGGGGGGCGGGGAGGCTGTCAATATGGGGGGCAGGGAGTATATGGGAAATCTCTTCACTTTCTACTCAGTTTTTACTCTGAACCTAGAACCATACTGAAAACAAAAATGTAAGTGAGCTAGTTATTGTAAATCTTATACTCCACATAAACCTTAACTTGCATTAAGGAATAAAAAGCCCCTACTAAGCAGAAATGGAAAGGTGGATCCTTTCCTGTGTCTGAGACTCCGCAAAATGCAGAGGCATTTCATCATGGCCGAGGCAAAGTTTCATGTCAAGAAAGAACACAGTGCTAAAACCTGATCACCAGCAGCACGGAGGGGGACACAGGGACTCATCCCAGCAGGGGGTCCTGGGAAGGAGCAGCTCTCCTCAGGGACATCAACCAAAGGTCTGGGTGACCCTGGGCCATCTTCCCACAGGACGAATTCTTTTTATTTTTTTTAAAGATTTTATTTATTTATTTGAGAGAGACAGAGAGAGCATGGGAGGAGGGGCAGAGGGTTGGGGGGAGGGGCAGAGGGAGAGGGAGAAGCAGGGAGCCCTCGACACAGGGCTCCATCCCAGGACTCCAAATCAGGACCAGAGCTGAAGGCAGACACTTAACCCACTGAGCCACCCAGGCGCCCCCCACAGGCCGAATCATGACCAGCAACTGTGGCAGGTCAGGGTCAATGGTCTGCATCCCCCAGCAGGACTGGGTCTCAGCCTTAAACCACAACCTGCCCGTCCCAAACCAAATGTGCATCTCAGGTATTTTACTGTAGAGGTTGCAAACTGAGAAAAGAAATTGCCACTTTTATGTCTCAGTTACTTGATATTCCCTTTATGGTTTCCCAAAGTGGCGATTTGTTGGTTTTTTAGACTCCATGATTGTAGGGTCATAAAGTACCTGTCCCATGTTAGCTCCTTTAAAAAAAAATCATTTTTATTAATATCGTACCACAGATGACATGAAAATTGGCAGCAATTAGGGTTCGCCTAAGGTTTGTCCCTTCCATACACGGCAGAAGGCCTAGGACTGGCTCCGCCCTTGGTTAAATGATGCTTCAACACAAATATCAATCTCATTGGCAGCCAACTTTGCAAGCAGGCACTAAACTCTTTATGTGCTTTACCTTTATCCACAGGGGTAGCAGGGCCCATGAGCAGTTGAGCTGAGCCCCAGATGTGTGCCACACCAAAGCCAGTGCCTTTCCCCAAACCACAGTCTCTCCGGCACCACCACGCACAAGTCCGGGCCATTCACGGGTGGTGATTCTCGCTTGGGAAGGTAGAGAAGCAACTTCTCCCAGGTACTTTGCAGACGGTACTGTTGACAGGCAGAGCAAACAATCGCCCCCCGAAACAGAAGAAGAGGAGATGACACCGTTTTCCTTTCTATGGTTGGGAGGGGGTGGTGGTGCACAGGGGCACCGGGGAGGGCCACTGGGGAGGCTTCCTCCCCTGTCCTGGAGCAGATGGGAGGGATACACCTGGCCGTGCCACACACCTGGGTACATGTGCGCTGGGGGGCAGGGAGGTGGCAGAGAAGTAGGGGTGGGAAGAGAGTTGTTTAAGGAAATGAGCTTTTACAAATGCAAATCCAGTAATTACACACCTACACATACACCTATTGGTAGTTAAACACCTAACTACCCATTTGCACACACAATTACCCAATTTGTACAGGTTCATAATAGATAAGTAGGCAATAGGTGGGCACACCTGTTGGACCAGCTTCAGAAAATATAAATAATCCTTTAATACACAAAGGAGGAAATTGAAGTCCTTTAAGGGAAGGTCCCGGCCGCCAATGAGATCGGTATCCAAGGGTGTCTGGCGTGTAAAAGGCCCTTGCTCTGTGCGCTGACCTCCAGCCGGGGTCACCGGGTGCCACTGGCTGAGCTGAGCTGATCTGCCGTGTTCTCATCTGCCCGAGCCCTTCCCCGGCCTGGCTCTCCTGCCCTGGCCAGCTCTCCTGGCAGGCTCTTCCTTGGCCTCACCCTCAGAACCAAAGGCTTTTCTCCCCACAGGGGGTTTCCTTCTGTTTTCTCTCCATCTCCTTCACCGCCACCCTATCCAAACCACCACTACACATTCTTCTGCTGGTCTCCCTGCATCCATCCTACCCACATGAGCCCTTAAACAATTCTTCCCATTGCATAACAGCCACCAGTTGCTTTTCAGATAGAGGCTGAAAGCCTTAACACACCCACAAGGCCTATGTGGTCTGGCCTCACCTCTCTCTCTCTCCCGCCCAGCTCACAACTTCCCTTCCCCTCTGCCCCAGCCCCACCGCCCACCTTCCAGTCCTCAGATTCACCAAGGTCCCTATGCCACAGGGCCTTTGCACTTGCTGTGCCCTCTGTCAGGAATGCTCTTCCCTGTGCTGTGCCTATCCAACCCCCACGGAGGTTGCTGAGATTACACTTTGCCAGAGGTTCTGAGAGATCCAGGTACCTCTCCCTAAGGCACTTGTCAGAGTTGTGATTTTGTATTTGTTCATGTGATTTTCTAATGAATATAAGTCCCTCCCTCCAAACTAAAGGCTCCACAAAGACAGGGATGGACTCTGTTTTTGCTCATTATCATATCCCCTGTGGATAGTAAGTCTCCAACAAAAGCTTTGGGGATGAATGAATTACTGAGTGAGCATATGAATGAATGAATGAATGAAAGACCTGAACCCTCTTCCCTGATGCCCTTGCTTGTGTTTCTCATGTCCCACCTGTATATTTATCATGAAAGTTGTTCTCAGAGCTTGCTCCCTAATAAACTGTGAACGTGGTGTGAGCAGGAACCTGAGCCTAGCAATGAAGTTCCATATATGATTGTTGAATGAAGGAGGGAGCGAGTGGTGGGCTGTGTGACTCTCAGAACTGCCCCCTTACTCAGCACTTACAGCTGATATGACTCCCTCCCACACACCACTTTTCCCCAGGGACAGCTTCACACCGTAGGTGTCATATGTACCTGCCGACTGCATAAATGAATTAACCTACCACATTGTGTCATACAGATAATACCAAAATGGTTTCCAAATGCCCGTGGGTGTCCAGCATTCACACAATGTTACATAACTACCACAGTGGTTTTGATTCCAAGTCACCAAGCAATTTAAGAATTAAAGGAGCAGGGGCACCTGGGTGGCTCAGTCGGTTAGGTGACTGCCTTTGGCTCAGGTCATGATCCTGGAGTCCCGGGATCGAGTCCCGCATCGGGCTCCCTGCTCAGCGGGGAGTGTGCCTCTCCCTCTGACCCTCCGCCCTCTCATGCTCTCTCTCTCTATCTCATTCTCTCTCTCAAATAAATAAATAGAATCTTAAAAAAAAAAAAAGAATTAAATGAGCAGCTACCCTGTCATATTTTGATCTAACCATGCACTAATTTTCAGGAACGGAAGAAAAATAGTTTATTACGATTTTGTCCCACGGTCCTCTCTGTCCTTCCGCCATAATGTGATGTCATCAAATGAAGTCACTCCTAGTGCAATTTTCATCTCTAGAAAGAAAACAGCACTTACAACTCTCTGCGAGTTTAATTTTAGCTCACTTAAGACAGTTAGCTGACGTTCTTGTAAGAACAGAGACACCTAGAAAAACGGGAGATCTCACAGAGTGCAGAGGGCTGGCTGGGGAAATGCCGTGTTATGCGGGCTCCGCTGGGAGGCACGGGGGCTGGGTGGCATCACAGAGTAACCAGGTAACCACCGCTAATTACCCGTGGCCACGGCTTCAGGCAGCAATTCTATATCCTGGGCTTCCCCACATTCTCTGCTCCCTTTGCGATGGGACCTTGCACGGTCTCCACATGGGTGTGGACTTCCTAAGGCTAAATTCTGTGGTCTCCTTAATGAAATCCCTGTGGGGGCTGCTTCTACCCTCCATTTATATTTTAGATTTGACCGCAAAATCTTTCTGCCCCCACCTCCCCCGCCTCTGTGGATTTGTGGTTTCTATATGGTTTCCTCGCAAATTCTGGATGACACCCATAGGGGCCCAGGGGCTCCCCAAGGGAAGACTCGAATTCCCAAGAGCATGGGGGTGGCCGAGAGCTAAGAAAGTGGGAACACGCCCCCATCTCCGCAATGGCAGGGAGCCTGAGCCTCCCTCCCCAGCTTCCAGACAGCCGAGAACCTCTGATAGAACCAGTGCATGGTCACTTGTCTCTCCTGGCAGACACCTTCTTGGGAAACCCTCAACCAAGTAGAGGCCCGAGGGAGAACACAGGATTTATAAGATAAGCCACATCAGCTAAATTCATACTGATTTGTCCTGGGGCACAATTACGAGGTTTAAGGTTACAGTGCTGGCAGTTTGAGAGACAATTACATTCTAAGCTCCAGGAGGAGTGCCAGACTTGAAACCAGAACAAGGGAGAGTTTGGCTGAAGATCCAGTGTCTGAGTGAATTACAACGTGTGGGGATTTTTGGTGGTGTTGTTGTTGCTTCTTGTTTTTCTGAGTTCCTTTACCTTTTTCCCTCTTTCTCTTGATCTTCAGATCTGGTCTGAAGCTGGGCTTTCTCGTCTTTACATTAAGCACTGAGGACAGGCAGCACCGAGTGGAGACTCCTGGAACCAATGTGGGGCCAGGGACCGCCCTCTGCACCTGGGATCAGAGACAGAGGCCGCTCAGGGGCCATAAAGCTTGTACTTCCTCCAGCTCTCAGGGGAGGGACTCCGGGTATGACCTGTCCAGGTACACGCACGGGCAGTGGCTCAGATCTCTGTTTCTGGCTAATACTGAGAGGGACTCCAGGCCCAGAGCATGCGCCTCTAGAGGGGAAACTTGGTCCCTGGTGAATAAATATTCATACTGCCAGTGCTCAAGGGCATGCAGTGCCGGAGGTTGATAAAGTGCTCTGTTGAGAGGCTGACTTAACTCACAAGCCAGGATTTCTGTTTCTTCTGACATGGAGATGGGTGCTCCAAGTGGCCCAGAAGCCACACGGGTGCTAAAGGGGGCCGAATGTAAGCATAGGGTGGGGGGGAGGACAGGCAAGTTTCCCCGTGCCTCAGTTAGAATCCTCTGGAAAATGCACAGGTCTGCCTGCCGCCTGTCCTACCCATAGGGATCTCTGGCTCTGCAATGCATGGGTATTTTTTTAAAAGCAGGAAGGACACCGCAAGCCCAGGGGGTTTGGAAGCATGAGAGCCCCCTCAGACCTCAGCTCTGTTGGAGGATGTGAGATTCTTTCGATGAGCCTGACTGGTGAGTTGGGAACAGCCAGGGGGCCCCATGTCAGGGGCTGTGGGAGTTTGTAGCCTCGGGACACCCCCGGCGTCCTCCGCTCACTGGCACCGCAAACTCTGCGAAGCCGCCGCCGTGCCCTGTGCCCCTCGAAGTTTTGTTTCCCGCCCTTGCTCTTACTGGCTCACGCCTTCTTCTTTCCCAAACCCTTTTTGGTTTGAGAGCTTATTAAAGGGGAGAGAAGGGAAGTCCCTAGCAGCTTTTATAAGTTCCAATGTATACTAAGGACAGCTGAACTGAAGATTAAAGTAAAGAGAAAAGCGAATTAGCAGGATTTTCTTCTTGCTGCTCGACCGTCTCAGCAGCCGCTCAGGAGCCCAGAGGAAATGGATTCAGTGGACAGTAAATGCTTAGTGAGGAGTAAACTTTCCCCTGCAGGGCAAGTGCCCCAGTGACATAGGTCTATCCTTGAACGTCCCTGAGGTCCCGAGCGAGATGTCTGGGGAGACCTCCCAGGGAAAGAGGCGGTATGCACAGGGGCGTGGGGACTTCGGCAGCCATTTGGGAAATTTCAGGGAAAATGTAGCATTGCCGCAAGGCCTGGCCAGTCTTGTTTCCTCTCCAGTTCTGCTGGAAACATCTTTTTCCAGAGACCTTTACAGCTCAACTTGGAAAATGTCACAACAATGCACTTGGCAGCCAAATGGTCCTTCTAGAAGAAGACGGGAGCCGGAGAAGCCAACAGCAGCTATCTGCTGTCTCTGTGAGCCAGCAGGACCCCTGCGGGCAGGGCAAAAATGAGGGAGGGGTCCACCAGGATTCAGAAGCCAAGGGCATTATCTCTTCTTTACCCAAAGGACAGGTACTGAGCCAGCACCTCTGGATGGGTCCAGTCCTATGCCCGGCTTAGCCCAGTCTGGAACTTCCCCATTGGTAAGAAAGGCATAGATCTGGTCCATGATGAATGTCCCCATAATATAGCCCCTGGGGACAAATCTGGTAAGAGATTTCTGAGCTGGGGAGTATGGAGGAGACAAAAGACCACCTGTGGGAAACGCGCACCTTGGGCCAAAGGTAATTTTCTTTACAATGATCTTGTGCCCAGAGTAGAGGAAGGGCAGGACCCCGGCCTATGATACCCAGATCCAGCAGGGGCCCTGGGATCACCCTCTGAACAGACGCTCCCACTCCATGGAAGCCCTTCCCAAAAGGTTCCAAGTATCACCAACCACACAGTGACCTTCTGAAAAATCCCTTTGCGTGGAAGAGCTGTACAAACCCACCCCCCACTTGGGAGTCACAAAAGCAGGCCGAGACCGTGCAGAGTCACAAGCAATATGTGTAGAGTGGGACCCCACGCTGGGTGGTCCCACACCAGAGGAAGGGAGACGGAAGGGCCCACACACAGTCCCGGGTTCCAGCTTCCCGGTGGGAGGGGCTGGGAGACTCCCTCCTCTCCACAGGACCACCCCATCCAGCCCTCAGGCCTCCTGAAGGGGCCGCTGCTGCTTCCAAGGGGTGACTTCCAGGACGTGGACCCCCTGCAGTCAGTCAGTCCTGCATAAATGTCCCGCTGTCCTAGTGGGGGCTGCAGGGCCCATCACAAGACTGTAATCCTGGGATGCAGTGGAAATCCATAAATGAAACTTTGTCTTCGCATTAGCTACCATGGACGAGCCCGGCAAAAAAAATACATCTTCCACTCCAACCCAACCCTGAAAGACCCTGGAAAGCATGGCACTGTGTCTCTAGATGACAGCACCCTCACCTTGCACGTTCAGACTCATTTAGCTGGATTGTTCCCTGCGGTGAAGGAGCTGGGGCGGCCCTGCCACAGGTCACGAGGGAGGAAGGGAGGGATCTGGGAGGAGCCCGAGGGTGTCAGGGATGGTGCCTACCCTCATGCCACACCCTAGGTGGCAAAAACCCTGAGAGGCCACAACTGGAAGCCACGACCAGACGCCCGGACACTGTGGCCTGGAAACCCCAGCTGCCAAGTGGGCCGTGTGGGCTTAGCAGAAGCACTGTGGGGATGGTCACAGTGGCCTGACGACCAGGGACCCCCCACCAAGGCTTCTGGTGGGCGCCCCAGGACACCTGCCTGTCCCCACTGAGCACCCACAATTGTAGGGAGTTTTCACTCGACATGCAAAGTCACATGATGATTTCTACCCCCAGTCCTCGGAGAGGAAAGCTACACGTACATTTGCACCGAGGTCCCTGGTGCGGTGGTCTGTCGGCTCGTGTGTCTTAACTCGGGTTAAACAAAAGAGACCACCACACTGGGCTCTAATTCACACCCCACGCCCTCCACCGTAAGTCTTACAGCTGCTTCCCTGTCCTCATCTGCCCACGGCCACCACTTCCTGGCCAAAAGAGCCTTCTCACAGCCTCGGAGGCTTTGGAATCTGAGGGCCACCAGGCGGTGGGGGGAGGATTCGGGAGGACGAACGGGGTCCCAAGGAGTATGGCCTACTGACCAGCCTGCCCACCCCAGGCCAGTGCCCGGCCTCCCCACTCACCCCTCTTGGCCCCACACCCCTCCTCTAGGCTGGGTGTGTGGGGCCTCTGGCCCATGGCCCGGACAGGCAGACAAGGAGGGTCCATGTGAGCATAAGGTGGAGGGGGCCATGCCCTCCAGACAGGCCCCCCACCAAGGACAAGGACGACCCATCCCACCAGCCACTAGTGTCTGCAGCTTCTCTGCAAACAGGGATTAAGCAACAGAGGCAACAAATGTCCCTTTCTGTGAGCATTTGACCTTATCTGGAGTGTGTCATCAGCTTCGAGAGTCATGGCTTATGTCAGTGTGGGTGAAAAACGGCCTCCACGGCTTCCAAATTGGGAGCGCTCTGCTCTCAGCAGCAGATGTAAACCAAGCCTGTGGTAAGTGGCAATAAACGGTTTGGAAAGAAGCAGTGGGTCCCTCACCGCCACCCGCCACGGGAGGGCAGGGAGCGGGCATCTCTCAAGCATCTCCCTACACCAGCCGGGCTCAGCGAGGTCTTCCGGGCCCTGATCGCAGCAACCAGGGGCTGCGCGACCTCAGCCTCGACTGTGCGGGGCATGACTCAAAGCCGGGCCCCAGCCCAGACCAGCGACCGTCCCTTCCCAGCTTGGCAAGCTCCATCCCGCTCAGCAGCTCACAGCTAAGCGCCTGCCTTCTCCCGCATTCAGGTTATGCTCGGGCTTCCCTCTGACACCATCCCAAGGACCGACTCCCGCTTCCTCTAGCATCTTTTTATCGGAAACTTAACATGCAGATGTCAACATGCTATCTTAAAAATGGCTGATAGAGTGTGACTTTGGATAAGTCCTCAGATCCAGTCCCCGGCTGTACACACCTCGGACCCGCACGCAAGCCCTGTCACCACTCCTCTGGGATAGAACTGTTCCATGAGGTGCAGGAGGAATTTCCACATTTCTTCCACCAAAACCTGTTCCCAAGAGCCTAAAAATAAGTACCTAACACCTATGGCCCCAGCTGTGTGCCAGGCACTGCTCTTGGTCTCTATAGATATGAATATCAGCAAACACAGACTAGGGACCTACTGTGTGTCAGGAGAGACAAGAGGCAGGCAAGGCAGACTACAGTGTGTTCAGCTAAAGGAGGGCTAACTCTGCTCAAGGTCGAAAGAGCTTTCACAGGGTAATCACTTTCCAGTGGGACTGGAGAGGATGGAGAAGAATTTTCTGGAGGGGGGAGGAAGAAGGATAAGTGGCTGGCTTTCTAAGAGAAGGAAAGGCATAGAGAACTCAAGGGTCAGGCTAGCTGAGGAATGGCAAGGTGCTCCAGGACATAGAAAAGAGGTGTCACAGAGGAGCGGGGGGATGGAAGAATGTCATGTGAGATGAAGAAGGGAAGGCAGGACGGGGCCAGGTAGTGGGGGGCCCTCAGATGCAACACCAGCCGTCCATGTGATCTCCGAACACCATCTGCCAGTTCAGTGACCTGGAGGCACTGCCATTCATTCCTTCCTTCATTCGGGCATTTCCACGAGGGTCCCACAAGAACATGCTGCTCTATGGGGCCCATGGCTTCACGCAGCCAGGCATATAAAGCAACAACACAAAAGGTATCCCAAGGTACCACCTACAAAGCTGAGTCCAGACGACAGGGGAGGCTCACGGTGGAGGTGAAATTGCACATGAGCCCGAACAGCTGAGTCTGAAAGGTTGGGGAGAAGTGGGTGGCAGAACCGCAGAAGGAGTTCCGTAAGCCCAGGGGTGGGGTGGACAGTGTGTGGCGTGCTCATACCCAGGGAGAAGGCAGCTTGCCGCGTTAGATCCCAGCAGGAGGCTGAAGATGCTCACTGAGGCTTGGTGCAGAGAGGCCTTGAATGCCAAGCGCAGAGCGTAGAACACTATCTTGCAGGTGACAAGGAGCCACCCCTGCATTCAGAAGAGCAAACAGCTGGTAGCGGGGGTGGGGAGACTGAGGACGACAGCGCAACAGAACAGAGCCACGAATGGCCAGAGGAGGAGGAGGAATCCGGCTCCACGGCCAGGCTACTGGCCCGCTTCCAACCCACAGCAACAGCTATCCAGGCACCCGGCAGGGCACTGGCCCCTCCCCCGGACTGGTACTGCTTCCCAGGGCAGCTGGTGCCCCAGGCAAGCCGCCCCTGCCCCCTCTAGTCACCACCCACTATAATCGCTCCCCTCCTCCACTGCGTGGTCACCAAACCCAACCCCCTTCCCTTCGCTCCTGCTGTTCCCTTGCCTCCTGCTGTTCCAGCCCCTCTGAGGCCCTATCCTTCTTCTCCCACCTCCAGCTGGGAGCTCCCCTTCTCTAAACACCCTTGGGCCCCCCAGTCTCCCTCCCCCCACCCCCACAGCCCTGTATGTAGACGACCCTTTGACCTTCACACTCCACACTATTTGGCCATCTCCATGCATGTGTCGCCCCCCTCCCCGTGTCAGGATCCACATCCATGACTGAAGGCCCACAAGGGCGCGCAGTGCGGGGCTCGGCGCATGATACCACTGGACAGAAAAGGCAGCTGGCACCCATGCTGTGCCATCCACTAGGACGGTTCACTGTTGGGAGGTCCCGACCTTGCCCCCTGTTCACCACCATGCCCCATCCATGCACAGTATGCGGTCCACAATGAACATTAATCAGCATCTGGAGGAAGAGAGAAGCAAGGGTGAGTGCGTGAGCCGCACAGGCATGGGCACGGGGGGAAGGAGCACACGGGTCTGAGGCTGGGTCCCAGGCCTGCCGGCACGGTGGCCAACAAAAACGCAGGTGCCAGTCCCAGGTCCCAGCGGGACAAACCCCAGGCCCAAGGAAGCACGCAGCTATCCTGCCTGAGGTAGCAAGTACATTCCCAAAAACCTGATTTGCACTCATTGTTTCTAAGGGAGGAAACTGGCATTTTATTCCAGGTGCACAGGAGTAGCTTGGCCGATATTGAGGATTTCCATGGGGGATTGTTTCGAACAGAGAAGAACGGCCCCCTGATTTAGGCTTGATAAATGATGATGTCCTACACCAAACTTCCTTAACCCAGCGAGCACTTAACATATGCGATGTTCTGAAGTCAGGGATGTACATGCCTGTCATTACCTCCATCCCCACCAAAACCACTCGATTGCATGTGACCCAGTGCTCTCCCACCCCCCCTTGCAGCTCCTGCCAAATCAGGCCGCACTTCCTTCTCTCACCGCCAATCCCTGTCTGAGCGATGCATTAGCCACGTACTCGCACGACCAGAAACGCACCGATACTTCTAGCTTTCACAAAGGACTTCCTTCTCAGGGGAAGAAAAAAACCAAAATTCCCTACCCACATCCCATCCACCAAAAGAATGTTTAATCAATGAAAAAATTAACTGTATCCCTAAATAAAGAAGTGCAGATATTTTCTTTACAGTGCTTTATTAATTTGTAAATACCATTATTGAATTTTTGAAAGTTCTAATTTAAATGTATTGATCTATTATTGTTTTGTAGATTTTCCACCCAAATGTCTTGGAGGAAATGAATGGCTAACACTGAGCAGTACAGCTGCAGAAACTTTGCCAAAGTGTGCAAGAAGTTTTGCACACACGCTGCGTAAGGGATTACATAGGGTCCAGCCCACAAAGCTGGCCTGGACAATGGTGTCAGGAGCCCTAGCGGGGCCAGGGACCTGAGCGCAGAGCCGTCTCTGTGGGCACAGGGCAGGGGCAGATAGCAACTGGGTGGAAGTGAGGAAGCACATCAGCCAGAATGTGAACAAAAGGAGGTCCCTTTGACTCCAATTGACTCACATGGCCACTTGGATGAGATTGAAGCCAGGGAACGAAGAAAAGCATTCTTCTCTCCCGGCTTGCTGTCTTCTCACAAAAGAATTTAACTGAGAAGTATTTTCAGGTTTCCCCTGTAGTACTCTTTGTTCCCACAAATTTAGTTAGCAATGCTTTGATACATTCAAGATATCCGGATGGGGGTGGAGGACCGAGAGATGGAACAAAGGGACTGTATAGACCCGTCAGGTCAGCTCTACCTCCCCACGGACCCAGACCGTGTCTATCCCTCTCCCGGCGCCCCACCATCATCTTCTCTCACCCACTCCCCATCACCCTGTTCAAAATGCAGATCAGAGCACTCCACCACCTTGCCCAAACCCTTCAAGGTTTCCCACTGCCCTGGGGATTAGCACCTTGGCCCCGCCTGCAAAGCCCATGGGACGGTGGCCACCCTCCACCATGGCCTCACCTCACTGGGTCTCTCCTCCCTGTCCCTGACGCTCTGGCCCAGGCCCTACAGCACGCCAGTCCTGTGCCCCAGTGAGCTTCCCTGTGCCTGGACACCTGGCTCCATCTTACTCTGCAAGACTCCAGTCAAACCTCACTTCCTCAGGGAGGCCTCTTGAGACTGCACCATCTAAGTTAGGTACCCCTCCCCAACACAGTACCCCCTCTTCTCTGTTGTTGGTGTATTTATAGGCTGAGCAACCTCTGATCCTCTACTCCTCTCCCTGCCCAGAATTTAAACAAAGACCTCGCCTGGCATCCAATCCCTAGCACAGTGCCTGGCACATAGCAGGTGCAAAGAAGTATTAATCTAATCAAGAGAAACAGGATCACTTTGAGGGGCTTGATTTGTGCCGGTTACGTAGAAACAGGTGTTGAACACCTGGGTGGACGCAGGGCAGGTCCCTGCTGAGAAGTAGCCAGACATGATTTTTCTGGAAAACGGCCCACACTCCACCCTCAAGGAGCTGTACTTCTAAGGGAAGACAGAGCTCTGTGATGCCCACCCCCGGTGCCTTAAGGCTAAACATCAGAGGGCACAAGATTCCCTCTGGTCTGAGAGCACACACGTCGGGAGGCCACAGATGAGTTTTCCTGCAGAGTTTGAGACAAATCAGTTGAGTCACTTGTGAATTATAGAGCGCTAAAAAAATTAATATTTATGACTCCTCAATGTCTCACCTTTTTTTGGCCGCTCATAACTCAGACTCATGGGGCCTCGAAGCCGAGAGCTGAGCCACATGTTCCTTGGGGAGGGGGATGGGGGGGTGCACAGGCTTGGCTGGGGTGGCCATGCCCTCCACGCCCCGACCCGTCACAGGTCGGGCCCATCTCCAACACTTCTGCCGTGCCTCCAAAGTAATGGACAGTTTCCTGCCAACGTTTGAGCCCACGTGCTAATTTCTATGCAGGCAACAAGGAGTGCCTTAGGCTGGCTAATTAGGGGTGCAATTGCCTAATTGGGCCACGTAAAGATGGGACAAAAGGCTGACTGCTGGCAAAAAAAAAAAAATCTGTTTTCGGAAAAAAGGCCCTCCCTGAAGAATGCCCTAATACCTGAGGCTACATTTTGTGTTTACTTCTACTTTTGGGGTCTTGGGCATGGCTCACTGCCAGAGCTGCTCAGTGCAGGAGGCACAGAGTGCTGGGGCCTCTGTGGCATGGGCCTCGCTCTGCCCCCCCCACCACTGCCCACCTCGGTGACCTTGGACAAGTTATTCCCCCCTCTGGGTCTGGGTCGGAGCCCCTGGAGTCCTTCCTCAGGCTGCTGTGGGAATGAAACTGGGCAAGGCGAGTGAGGTGCCTGCCTACTGAGATCACCGCTAGTCCCGGGCCCGCCACAACAGCCCAGTGGAGTTGAATTCAGTGTCACTTCATTACCCCCACCCCCTGGCTTATCCGCTGCCCCGCTGAGGTGACTGCCCCCATTCCTTCATTCCTCCTGCCCGGACCCCAGGCAGCCGGATGGGTCTCCTCCCACCTGCTGTGGCGCACCCCCCTGTCTCCCCTCAAACCCACCCCCTTTTCTGGTCCTCACCCCAAGCCCCTCCCACCCTTCACCCTTTCCAGCTCTTAGACTCTCCTGGCCATGAGGACATGTCCCTGCACCCTCCTCCTTCCATTTCATTCAAACAAGAATCAACTCAACAGAAAGTACTGAACAATGTCTTTAATTAAAATAACATGGGCTGCTCAGGCTGGAGAGGGCTCCGTGGAGAAGCCATAAGCCAGGAATCCATTTTGCCAGGCTTGGGGGTTGTCACTGGGACTCAGGACCCATATGCCTGTAATAATGCCACACGGTATAAGCGCGGACTAGCTCTCCCTCCCATCCCAGCCTGGAGCTCGCAGCACAGGGAACGTTTAAGTGGTAGACTGACCCCTGACCAGCTAACAAAGGAGGAGTGGCCGCGTTTTATCTGTATCTTCCCAGAATACTTTTGTGTAAACTCCAGTCAAGAGAATACACAAACTTCAAAACAACTGGTGTTTGGGAAAGAAAAATAAAAGCAACAGTCTTAATATCATAAATCACATTGATTGGATGTTTAAAAGTAACTGCACACACATCATTTCCAATTGGTGCTCCCTACAAGCCAGGCATTTGACGGGGCCGGAATCATAGCCCCCGACACACTCCTCGCTCCCTGGATTCAGAAGTCCAGGCAGCTGCCAAGGTCCCTTGAGATCGATGGAACACTGGCCCAAGCCCATAGCCCTCTGGCATCTGGCATGGTGTTTCTCACAGACTAGGCCCTCGGAACATCAGGGAAGGTGGAGTGAACAACGTCAGAGCAGGAACTCTTGCCCTCGTGGGTGGTCAAAGGACAAGCCTTCTGAACAGGCCCTGGAGATTTCCTTCCTTGCTTTCTGGTAGGAAAGCTCATCAGTGTGGGCTCCTCTCAGCTGCACCCTCATGCCCACCCCTTTACATGCTGCTCACCGAGAGCAGAAAGGACCGAGGCTGGGGATGAAAAGAGGAAGGAACAGGGCACGGACCTGGGGGAGACCGACTGGATCTAAAGCAGAACTTCAAAGAGTGGGCCAGGAGTTTCCCGCCACGTCAGAAGGAACCAAACTGCACCAATTCACTACCCAAGTGTCATGTCAGGAGCGTCAGAAGACACAGAACATCAGAAGGGGTGTCAAAGTGGGGACAATGACAGGGTCAGGGAGCTCTACTTCTCCTTCTGCTCCTTTTTTTTTTTTTTTTTTGAGAGAGAGAGAGAAGAGGAGGCTTAGAGAGAACCTTAAGCAGGCTCCACACCCAGTGCAGAACCCGATGTGGGGCCTGATTCCATGACCCTAGATCATGACCCGAGCTGAAATCAAGAGTCTGGACTCCCAGTCGACGAAGCCACCTAGGCACCCCAGCTCTACTTCTTTTTACAAAGTCTGCCCCGATCGCCAATTCCATTTCAGTGTAGAGAAAGCAGGACATAGGCGCTGTCAGGCTGTCTCAAAGATGAGATCAGATCACCGCAGTTCAGATTCTTTGTTCAAGGGCACATCAAGGTCAGAGACAGGGCTGAAGTTAGAGTCCAAAGGTCTTTTCTCCTGCCCAATGCCTCCCCCCACCCCCGTTGAAGGGGCGTGGACACAGGAGCAGGTTGAGCACCAAAGAATCCACACAACCACTTCTGAAAGCAGGGCGCACACAAGAACCAGGGGCAGGCCTCTCCCCACATCCAGAAACTGGAGGAGCTACAGGCTTCCCCCGAGAAACGAGTCTGTCCCCCCGTCCCTGAGCTGCTGCTGTGCCCTCTCATGTGGAGCCTCTCTTCTCCCCACCCCGGTGCCGGCCCCATCAGGTCTCTCAGAGAAACCCCCCCTTCCAGAGCCCCCACCTCAGGGCGGCCAAGGACTCGAGCCCACAGGGCAGGCCCCTGGACCCCCAGGCCGGCCAGGTAGCAGCCACCAACTAAAATCTGTTGGCCCGCTCGCCCAGGGCCCACGGTGTGCTGGTCACTATGCTGGGAGCTGTGCCCAGCAGTGAACAGGCCAGCAAGCCCCAGGCTTCAGGGAGCGTGGGCTTTCCTGGGGGAGGCGGGCACTTGCAGCCATGAGGATACAGAACAGGGCAAGGTGAGAGGGACTGTAAGGGGACACTGAAGGGGGAGAAGGGCCAGGGAGGACTTTTCTGAGGAGGGCACGGTTGAGCTGACAGGCACAGGAAGGAAGACCATTCCGGGCAGGAAAACAATAAATGCTAACTGTGAGCCGTTACCAGGATGACACGCCCCACCTGCCGGTCTGCAGGCCCTCACCCACTGGATATGGGAGTGAGACTTGGTGCAGCCCAGCCCCCTCTGAGGGCTAAAGGACACTTGAACGCCCATCACAGAGCACCCAACAGGTGCTCCATACATACTACATTGAAACTGGGCTGGGCCGCCCTGGCCCTGGGTGGGAGGGGGGGGGCGAAGCGCAGCACGATTATCTGCGGAACAGTAATGGGGGGGGGTGGGTATGTTGCATGGGGAGGCACACGTGTGCTCAGATCAGAGCATCGCCTCCGGAGCCGGGCCCTTCCGAAGTGGCTGACCAGGGTGCAGTCTACAGACACAAATCCACAGGGGAGAAGACACACAGACAGAGCTCAGGAGGCCCAGAGCCATCACCAGGGAGGTACGTATGGTGGGGGGGGGGGGGCGCCAAGGCATGGACCACAGACCCGGCACTCGGCGCTGTCTTAGGGACAACTGGCCCACAAAGAAAACTCCGCCTCTAAGAATCCACTGGAGGGTGAGGACCTGAGGGAGGGAAGGCCACGGCGTCCATCCCCAGCCCGCGAGGCATAGGCAGACCCGTGGGCCCACACTCCACAGAGACATGCACACCCACATGCATTCACTCATGACCCACACTCATCAGTCACACAGACATAACATGCGCACAAACCTCAAACACACGTGCCATGCACGCGTATGTGCACACACAGTCACACTTGTGTGCACTTACACATGTGCCCACACACAGGCATGTATGTGCAAATGTGTGCGGAGAGCTCTCACATACACGCACATATAACCACACCATCAGAAGCACTTACATAAACACATGTGTGCTCATGAAGCAAGCACTCATGAACACGTGTGTGGTCACACACTAATGCACACCCATTGCTTTCCTCCCACACACACACCTGCACATTCCAGCTCACCGACTTTCCCACCTACACCCGTTAGAGGGGCACGTACAGCCATCTGCCTGTATCCCATGCACAGGGACACAGGACCCCGGGCCCAAGGACACTGCACAGCCCGGGGCTGGCGGCCACCCTGCAGTCCAGGGGGCAGCTCCCCCTGCAGAGGATGCAAGGAGAACGCAGGCCGGGCTGGGCTGGGGTCCGGAAGGTGGGGGGCGGGGGGCAGGCGCTGGGGTCGCCAGTGGTTACGTGCACCAGCAGCTGTCGCGGCACGGTGATGGCGCCTCTAATTGATCCCATTATCTCCCCTCAGTCGGGTGAAGTGCGGCGCTGGAAGGCCGGCCCTGCGGGCAGGCTGCGGCCCCAGGCCCCGGGCGCGCAGCCAACGAACACAGGCGGCGGGCGGCGGCGGGCGGCTCTCGCTCCCGACTGGTGAGGGCGCACCAAAACACCCCGGGCCTAGGCGGTGCCGGCGTCCTGCGTCCCCGTTACTGCCACCGTCTTTGGGGATCGCCCCCAGCGCTGCCAGGTCCCACTTCCCCGCACCTCCCTCCCGCCTTCCCAGGGCCGCGCCCGCACCGCCGGTCCCGGCGCTTCCCTCCTCCTGGAAGCGCCGCCGCCGCTCCTCCGCGAACCCGGTGCCAGGGCTGCCCGCGCGGACGGGCGCTGTGCCGGCTGCGGGCGCCCCCGCTCCTCCCCGCCGACCCGCGGGCTCCCCCCGACCCCGCGCGCGCGCACGGGCATCGCAGGGGCGCCAGCCCCACCCTGCCCACCTCCCGAATCAAACTCTCCCTCACTGCCAGACAGAGGACAGAAGCAGCCCGAGGAGTTGCAGGAGGGGGAATATTAGGAAACATTCAGTTTGTTGTGTTTTCCTTGGGTTTGTTTTCTTGCCAAAAAAATTACCCCCTTTGTCTTTGCGCTAAAGAGGCAATGCGGGCCCCTTCTGCCGGGCACTGAGATGGTGTGCCAACGCGCCTTTCTTAAGGACGGCTTCTGTTCCCTTTCTAGCCTCACCAGATATATTTTTAACATAAAAAACACTATATTTAATTGGTTATGGATCTCTGTTCTCTTAGCACTACTGGATATCACAGAAAAACACATTAGTACAGAGCAATTAGTGTGATGGCAGTAAACAACTAAGGCACTATTAAGCTGTGGGTGATTAAATAGTATTACTTTTTATTTTTTATGGTGCTAGACTAAAAGATGGAGGAGATTGAAAATATATATATTCCATTAATAGTAATATAAAATATAAATAACAGGTGTCTTCCACTTCTTCTAAAGGTACAATTTATACCCAGCACTTCAATCTATAGAGAGCTACTCTTTTTTTTTTTTTTAATGAAAAAAAAATCTTTCTTTATACACTCCGGGGCAGTATTTCTTATCTTCAACGCACCCAGATATTTAGGCAGAAATATTATTTAATTGGAGTTACAGAGTCAGGCGAAATAATGCCCATACCTATATCACCATAAAAAAATAAAGCTTCCTTCCCATTGAAATATACTCCATCATTTCTATCTTTTCAAAGAGCTATTCAAGCTTTCTGCGATAAACTGACTGCAGGCCGGGGCCAACAGGCAGGCGGTGGGTGGGCTCAGGCCCGGCCTGGAAGCACCTTGCTCTGGGCCCACCCTCGCCCAGCGCCCATGGCAGCCCAGGCCGCTCTCCCTCCGTGTGTGTAGATCATCCTCCCGGTTCTGGCACATCTTTTCCTCTCGGCATCTGATTAAGTTAACAATGTGCTGCTATTTGCATGCAGATTTGCCGGGGCTTTCTCTCCAGCTGCTCCCCGAGACTTGGTCTTTCTCTGCGTTGTGATAGCACAGCAGTCCCTAAATGCAATCTTTGTCAGACCCAGGTGTGCTCTCATTGAGGACGCCTTCGTTCCAAGCAATTTTTCTTTCTGTAGCATTTATAAGGCTCTATTATAGTATAGCCACATCTGGAGGAAAATTCTCCTATTAATTATATACTTTTACCACTAGGAAGACAAATTCTAAAAGATACCAACATTTTTGTTGTTGTTGTTCTTATCTCTTTGACAGCCTGCATTTTATTTTATTTTGTTTTGTTTTTCCAGGCATTTCAATATTTAAAGAGCCGTTAACCAAAGGAGGGGGGTGAATTTCTAGGAAAAGAGAAACAACAGACCTGAAATCTTAATGTCAGCCCTGCTTTACCTCACCCAGGCAAGTGTGGGGAAAGATGCCATGAGGCTGGGCATGGGGCTCAGGATGGGGACCAGGCAAGTGGGAAAGAGTCCTGTTCTGCTGGAATTAAAAAAAAAAAAAAAAAAAAGCAAGTGTTATTAACCTTTAACCTCATCTGCTCCCAGGTGGACACTTGCTCACATCACCATGTGCCATAACAATTTCATTCTTCCACAGTCCAAAAGTAGAACCAAATTGGATCAGCATGGTGACCCAGATGCTGTGTGTGTTTTTTGGGGGAGGTGGGGGTGAGGTGGGGGGGTTATTTTGTAATCAGATTTGAGGCAGATTAAAATAAAAATCAGAAGCTAAGTATTCATTCTCATTTTTCAGAAAGAGACAACAAGAAGCTTTGCCCAAAGAATCTGAAAGTTACTTTAGAGACAAGTGGGGTGTTTCTGATTTGGTGATTTTTGTTTGGTTTGGTTGCTTCATAAAAATCGCTTTTCATTATAATCAGATCAGATGCAGAGGGGAGATGGATAGAATCAAGCTGAAATGTAGGAAAAGTTTTAACAACTAGATGATCCTTATTTAAATTTATAATACATTTAAAGGACTAGAAAATGTAATTTTTGATGACAAAATTATTTTGCAGAGCGCTATGCACTGTGTGAACAAGGGCACACGTATATGTGTGTGTGAACATGTGTGTGTGAGCACGTGTGTGCGTGTGTGTGTGGTGTTTGTGTGTGCAAGTGTCCTGTGCTAGGTGGCCACACATACACACACACAAAGAAAGCTAAATTACTTTAAGAACAGGGAAATTGAAATGGAACTATTCTCGCTTTTCAAGCCAAAGTCCATCAGGTAAAAACCCAAGCAGCTTTTGGCCACTCAGTCCAGCTCCTATGGTGACAACACTGAAGAGTGTTCTCCTTCCTGTCTCCAAAGCTGCCATCACAAAGCACCCAGAGCCATGTCCCAGCCCTGCCAGGGGCGGCTCCCAGCCAGCCACGCATGAGTAGCGAGGTCACCGAGACGGGGCTTTTCTGAGTCCTGCCTCTGAAGGCCAGAGTTCCTGCTCCCAGCCACGAGCTGCCTCTGCTCACTGGTGCTAACCCCTCTCCCTCAAATGACCAGTCAGAGAGGCCCTGAAATGTAGAGGCCACCTCCAGATCATGCTTCAGCCTCAGTTATCTTCAGCTCTGAAATGGGAAGAACAGACCCTACCCCAAGTGGGTACTATATGCATGAAGGACCGTAACTCTTGTTCAGAATACAGGTGATAAATAATGGGAAAGTTCACTGAGAGTCTTTATTCTTATGAATTAGCCGCCCCTCCCTGCCTCCCTCCAGGGAAATGGAGCAATATATTCTGGCCCATGACACTTAAGAATCTATGCATTTAAATATATATATATATATTTTTTTTTTTTTGACAAATACTGCAAAGAGGAAGAACTGAGGTTTTAATTTGACCCTCCTGGGGCCACGTGCCTTTTACATGCTCCTGCTTACTGGCATCCCAGCCCCCCCCCCCCCAGATCCCCTCCTGCAAACACAGAGCAGGGAGACAGATGCGGTGATACTGGATTACATCACTGGATAGCATGTGGCATTGAGGGGAGAAAAAAATTAGAAAAGACAAATGACATTTTGCTGCTATAGTGTGCTATTTTAGTGGTGATGGCTTGACTTTTGGCCCAAACGCATATGCCAATGGCAAGGCTAACTCCAGGGACTCACAAAAAAGAATGTGTGTTCACAGCTGTACTGTACACCAATACAGATTACATGTTTTCAGTGTTGCGGCCACAACAGAATGCTAATTAACATACTGGAGTGATGAGAGCGGCTGCAAGGGCCTTATTGTTCCATTATTTCATGAAGCCCAGCTGCCTTTGTTTATGTCACTTATCCTCTCGTGCCACAGGTTTTTACTCCAAAAATACTATCCCAATACAACGTTAATATTTAAAAAACAAAGAGGTGGCAGATTGTCATTTTTGTGTCAGTCTCAAACTGCAAAACTGTTAAGCTGTTCTGGTTCGGTATTTAGAAATAATTTAACAGCCATATTCAGACACGGCCTGCATTCTAACATAATGGCTGAATACTTGAACCAAGCAAATGCATAACTATCCTGACATCACTTATGAGATTTAGATTGGTCAGTTAATGGAAGTCTTTACCAGAATCAATACCATAACAGCTTCTTGAAATGAACGTGATTTTTTACACGGAGTGCTGCGAACAATAACTACAGAAATATACTACCTTTGTGCCCGGCACAAAGGAACGAAGATGCAAAATTAAGCAGCAATTACATTTTTGCAAACTAATATTACAGTCGATTATTAAAAACAAACACTTTCAAAAATAGGTACTTATCATTAAATAATTGGAGAGCATGAATACCCCCCCACACCTGATTAATCATTTTTTTACACTTTTTAATAGCTGTTTCACCTACTGGCTACATTATCAGGTTGCTATTAAGTATTGATATCGGTGATTGATGTAGTAATGATTAAATAAAAAGCCTTTATTTAGAGCCTGGTTTTTTTGTTTGTTTGTTTTGTTTTTTTGTAAATTTTTTTCAGAATCCTCATTCAAAAGAATACTGTCTGCTGGCTAAATCAGTTTTTTTTTTCCTTTTGCCTGGATTGTGCATAAAAGTGACATTCTATAAAATACAGGTTTCCTCAAATAGTGTTCCACCAGCAATCTATACATACTACAGTAATTTGCAATCACGGTCAGGGAAAGCTGTTGGCTCAAGCCCAAAATGTTTATGGTGCATTGCTTCCCCAAAGAACGAAAACACCCTGGAGTTTTATTTCAGATTTCCCTAAATGCGCCTTTATTGACACCAGGTACAATAGTTGGGGAAATACGTAATACCCCAGCCCAGACGCCATTCAACCAGAGTCATAAATTAAGTTAGAAAAGGTCTCCCCTAAAAAGTATAGCACTACACTAATCAAAGCCACACTGTCGCTCAAGAACACGAAATCTTCCCAACAGCCAATTGAGTGAACAAGCCATAGTTGCTTTTTAACGAGTTTAACTGGTAATCTCAGATAAATGGAGAACTGCTTGAAGTGTCTGTCTTCCATAAGGCAGTAATGAGAGGATTTAGAGCATTCTGCGTCCCAAACTGCATATAACCAAGAGAATGCCTCAGGTGTGTCACTATCGGCGACAGAGGACTTCCTCAGCCATGGCCATCCCCCACTGTGGACACAACATAGATTTTTTTTAATTGGATCCAGGAGCTAGCTAAATTATCCAACTGCTCTGTGCTTAAGCCCCCAGCTAGCTTATATACCAATAATAATAAACTTTCCATAATAGCAGCTCAGCCTATGACTGTTTTTTTTTCTCTGAACCTAAAAGTGCAAGCACTTTATTCTGCTTACAGCCACCGAAGAAACTCCTCAATTGGCTTCCTCCTTAAAAAAAAAAAAAAATATCGCTCAAAAATTACAGAAGGGATCCAGGTAAATAATATTCTATTATGTACAAACAGGAAAGCCTGTTTATCTTCCGGTACCGGAGACAATAATATCATAGCCCATCCTTCTGTAATTTGTGGGTGAATCTCCCCCTTCCTTCATAATGTTTATTCACCAGGTCAAAGCCACAGCCAGTCACGATCACACCCCGGGACCATGATAGCAGCATGGGGGGCTGCACGATCGTGATGGGTCAGACTCAATTTGATGCAGCTTCCATTGGACCCTCTACACTGAACGCATTCATGTTCCGTTTGCGAAAATAAAGCACGAGCCCTGTGCTGCCGTTGCGAGCGTCAGAAAAGTGTTAAATTTATAAATTAAGAGATCAAAATCCTTTAGTGGGCAGAAATAATATCTTCAAACTAAATACTCGGTTCCACCATTTGGACATATTTTTAACAATCCCACTTAAACTTTGCGAAAACTCTATTGAAAATTTAACCTTGTGCTCTTGAAGCTGAAACTGATAAAACTTAATAGCAACGAGGCACTGAAACACTAATAAACTCATTATAGATCACATAAATGGGATGTCTGCGTGGCTGCCAGACAGCACACACAAGCAGCTTCACTTGCAAAAAGCAAAGGCAAGCAAGGTGGTACGGATGTCTGCGTGGACAGTTGGAGGGAGAGGATATGGTAACACTTCACAATAAGTTTGCTAAATTTACTTGATTAGGCAGTTCATTTAGAAATCTCAGACGCTAATTATAGGTGGATGCAGACAAGCTGGTATGGAAGAATGAGATTTCCTGAGGCCTAAGAGCCACATCAGGGCCCACTCTTCCAGATTGGATTCTGAGTCCTCGAAACTCTTTCCACTTGACTGCCTTCACTTCAACCAGCTCCCTCCTTGGACCCCAATGACTTCTCCCCAGCAGGATCTGTGGAATCACCCCCCAGAACCGGTGAGCACCAGAGCCTGCACCTTGAAGCCTTACTTGCCAAATTCCAACACACGTGCTCAATTTGGCGCACATGGAGATTTAAGAAAAACACCTGAGAGTCACCAACTTGCAAACATTGAGTTCCATATGGAAATTCGGATTTCTGACTTCCCCTGAGAAATGCCAACGTCTAGCAGCACCAGACCCACATTCCCATGGACAAGCAGCAGAGCACGCATTCATTCTCCAGGCAGTCACAAGCTCATCCATCGATGGGGATGCTCTTGCCCCTGCAGCGTTAGAGTTCGGCAGCCCTAGCCTGTGCCACGCAGAGGAAAGGGAAAACAGGGTAAAGAGACACTTCTCCAAAGGGAAGCTGGAGGGTGAACTGGAAGCACATGGCTTCAGGTTCCAGGCCCCAGTACGTGGAGACCCGAGCCAGCTCTGCCCCGATGCACGGCCCTCCTCGTAGAGGATCAGGATGCACAGCCCCTCCCCGCCATGGGGAGGAGAATCTAGCAATCCTGGAGGCACGGAAGTAGGAGGCTGGGGCAGAGGTCCAAGGGACCAAGCATGAGGCTCACACACCCAGGGACAAGGCAAATGGTGGAAGACCTTACCCACCCTGGGGATCCACGACTCTTAGCCTGGGGAGAGGCCACAATACGACCTGGACAGGAAGGACTGGAACCAAGGAAGGCGGAAGCAGAGGACGGACGGAGGCGGAGCTGGTAGGTGAGACCAGCAACATGGGAGACTCCACACATGGCCGCCACACCCCGTGGCCAGGGTTTACTCAACCCTGGTCTATGTTCTGGACTCTCGCCCCCCCGCCGTGCAGCCGGTCCTGCACTGTGGGCACCTCCTGGGGTCTGGTTAAAAGTGAGCGGTGTGGGCAACACCCCCGACCTCCTGAAGCAAATACACATTAAAGGTGCGGACCCGTCCAGCTGACAGAGAAAGCAGATGGGCCACTCCGCAGTCCCAGGCTTTGCCTTGCGTGGGGCACACGGGGTCTGAATTGCAAAGGAGTCCCAGGATGGGAGGCTGGGTTTCTAGTGGAGACATGTTCCAAGTCCATCCACCTCGATGATGTTCTTTTAGACCATCAATAAATATGGCTTCAGTAGTCAGATGATATTTAATTAGCATTAAACTCTTTTATTTCATGTAAGTTAGAGCCTTGCCTGAGACACTTCATTTGGAAAGTAACCTGGCACTCAAGATTAAAATGAAATATTAGCATGTCAGCGGTAGCCTCTTCGTGGTGTGCTCCCCTTCTGCCCTCCAACCCTGCAGGGGAACAACATGGCACTGCTTCCAAATTTCCCCCACACAAGGGAATTGACACAGGGGCTCTCAGAGATGAGGAGTTGGACTTTCTTACATAGAAAAGGGGCTGTTGCCCCTAGGAAGTGAGAAATGGAAAAACTCATCTTTGTCAAAGTTGGAAGTAAATTTTCCTCCCTCTGTCTGATTTTCCTCTCTGCACCTCAAAGCCACCACGCCCGCCCCTGCCTCCGAGCCTCCACATAGGCTTGGACCCTCTCTCCAGGAGCTGCCCCCTCCTCGCAGGCTCTGACCTGCCCTTCAGAGGTCAGACTCAATGGCACCTCTCCAGAGGGATCTTCCCTGACTTCTCAGTCTGCTGGGCCTGCTCTCTTTGCCTCAGATCCCCCCTTCTTTTAATACTCTGCATGGCATGTGTCCCTACAGATCGTTTTCTGGTTTCTTCCTCTATTTGTTTATTTCTTGATTGCCGCCTCCTCCAACTAGAATGACTGCTACACAAAAGCAGGGACTTTGTTTTGATTTCTGCTATAGTCCCAGGGCCTAAGACAGCGCCTGGCTCATCAAGCAGGATAAAAGGAAGGAGGGAGGGAGGAAAATTAAAAGATGATAGATTAGATCATAGATACACGGGCAAATGATAGCTTCATAGACACAGATGATAGAGAAATAGAAATAGATGGGGGTATTGGGGGATGAATAGAGAGATGATAGGAAATAGATGATAGATGGCTAGATAGATGGATAGAAGATAGAAGATGGATGGATGGATGGATGGATGGATGGATGGATGGATGGATGGGTGGATGGATGAATGGTTGGATGGATGGATGGATGGATGGATGGATGGATGGATGGATGGGTGGGTGGGTGGGTGGGTGGATGGATGGGTGGATGGGTGGATGGGTGGACAGACAGACAGATAGACTGAAAGACAGCCATCCAGCTCAAGTGATCAGGCACTTTGGCTGACACAAAAGAGCATGGTGCCTACTCTCAAGAATCTTGCAGTCTGGAAGGGAAGAGTCAGAAAGCATGGCCCAGTAACCACTCACAGCATTGTCAGATGTGACCAGAGCAGTACATGGTTAAATGACAATTGGAGATTTTGAGGGCAAGGCCTGAGATCAGAGGGATTCTTGCTCTGGGGGCTGGAGGGACCAGCGAGAGGCTTCCTGGGGAGTGGGGGAGGCAACGGCTCCATGAAGGAACCTGAGCTAGGTCCTAAGAACCTGGCTGGATGCAAACATTCCAAACAAGGCCACACAGTGATTCCCAAAGGCTTGACCACAGACCCCTCGGACATGCAAGATGATTTTAGGTGATACACAGAAAAACTCCTTTAAAAAATTAACACTTATATAATTATTTCAATATTTACTATGAAAAATATATAACTGGCACACCAAACCAGAGATTTCATAGACATTATTATTTAGAACAAAGCTAAATATAATATTTAAGTAAAAGAAGTGTGTCCTTTAAAAAAAACCTTAAGTCTACAAGCAGGTTGTACTTGATATGGTAAAAATCAGAAAAGTGGGGCAGTGGGGTGGCTCAGTCAGTTGAGTGTCCAACTCTTGATTTCGGCTCAGGTCATGATCTCAGAGTCATGGGATCGAGCCCCACGTCAGGCTCTGCGCTCAGCGCTGAGTCTGCTTGTCCCTCTCCCTCTGCTCCTCCCCCTGCCTGTGCTTGCTCTCTTTCTCTCTGTCAAATAAATAAATAAAATCTTAAAAAAAAAAATCAAACAAGAGATGTATGAATGATGAAAGTGTGTGGCCTAGACCCAAGGGGTCATTCTCGGCATAAACTCTGCCCCCCCACTGCCCTGAAGGGCCTGGAAGTTCTCATCCACAGGTGGCCTTGCTCTGCTGGCTCTGGTCCCCAGCTGGGCTGTCAGAGGCAGATGTGACTTCATAGTCCTTCCCTGGGGTTATGGAAGTGGCAAGGGTGTGTCCAAGAGCACCAGGCCCTCCCTGGGCATGCACCCCCAATCTGCCAAAGCTGCACAGGAAGCAGGAAGTGCTCAAGGAAGAAATCCACTGGCTGGCCCTGCCTCTTCCAGAAGCATCCACAGAAGCAACAGCAAACCAGTCCCCCCCGCCACCTTGTAAAGGAGAGGACAGAGACAAAGGAGGGAAGAGACAAGAGAGAGACAGAGAGACAGAAAGAAGAAATGCTGGCTAAAGTCCTTATCAGGAAGAAAAATTTCTAAATGCATGAACTCTATTTATACCCTGAATAAACAAGATCATTACGTGTTCGTTTCATAAGTTGAGCCTTGATTCCAAGATCACCAGTGGTCACAAATGTTTGGGTTTCACATAAGCATGTTTAAAAGCCATGGGTCTTGACCCTCTGACCAGGAAGCTAAGCTTGGCCAACACTTTCACACTGTGATCAAGGCACAGAGCAGAGAGTTGAACAAACTAACATCGTACTCTTGAAATCGAAGTATAAGCAGAAGAACTGATGAATCTGCTAATTGTTCCATTGTTCACGCCCACTCTGCACATTGGCACACACACCGTGCAACCCAAAGTGCACCTTTTGTACACGTAGGCAAAGAAAAACATGTAGGAGCCTGATGGATGTGAGTGTGGGGGTTTTAAAAAGCAATCCTCTCTATATTATTTTTATTATTTTTTAAAGGCCAGCTCACTGTGGACAGCTCGAGGCCCTGGCCTCAGGACCGTGGCAAGCCGGGCACAGTTGGGACACCCTGAACCTAGCACCATCCCTGCTTTACCCCTGTCTTTCTGAGGTCACTGTCACTCCCAACCAGGAGAAGGGTAACAACATCCAGGTCTGCAGCAGGCTGATGGGTATATTCCTTCTCCCCGGCCCTGCTTCCACCGCCTAGGTCAGCTTGGATAGCGTGAACGGTCTTCACTGCCCATTTCTGGGGTACATCGCAATAAAATTCCCTGACCTGACACGCAGCCTCTCTCACCGGCAGGCCCTCCCCACACCTCCACTCATGCTAATCTATACTCTACGTTCCAACACAACAGAGCTATCTGTCATTCCCCAACACCAATCCCATTCCCAGTCTGTCCCCAGTTCCCCTCCCCCACCGACTCTGCCGGGAATGGCGCTCAGCACCCCCAACACAGCCCCCGCCCCAGCTGCAAAGGCATCTGGCATAAATTCCTGCCTTCTGCAAGCAGCTCCTCTCTCACCTCTACTTCTGACAATCTTCTGGGGCCCCAAGGCCCAGCTCCAACACCAGCTCTCCCTGAAGCTCTTCCTGAGCCACCCAGTGGGTCTGACTTCTCCCTTCGGAAAAAGGCATGCAGTGCTAAGCCCAGAGTACACAAACAGCATTTAGGAGCCCCTTTCTTAGTAGTCAACATAGTATTCACATTGCTCTTACTTACTGATCACTTCCTTTCCAGTTCGAATCCATGGCTTTCTCTTTAATCTCGGAGGTGGCATTGGTCACGTTCTCATTGTGATAGGGCTTTCTGTGTCTGTTTTCCCCTCTGTGTCTGCCCCCTCCTTGCTCCGGATGGTAGCACATATCTGTTGGTTCAAACTATACTGAAGAATGACGTGCCTTATTCCCGCATAGGCAGATCCTTCTAGGCTCAGTGTCAGTGAATGCCTGGGGACAGTCCTTGGGGCCCATGCTAATTTGCAGCCCTGGTGATCGCTACCTCCTGGGAAAGCAGGACCCCCAAGGGTCTTCCCAGTTTATATCCTAACCGAACATGCTGTTCCCCATGCAAACTCCACAGAAAATCTGGAATACAGGGGGGACAAGATGGGAAACACTACGTCCTCCACCCGTCAACCTAGAATTCCAGGGGCTTATCCCAACTCACTGGGGAGTAGGCGGGCCCTTGCAGCACAAAACCCAATTCAAAGTCTTCAACTGATGTCAGCTCTCAATTTCTCTCTGACTCTAAAACAATAACCAATAGTAGCGCAACAGGCCATTTCAAGGGGAATAAAAGCATAAATTGGCCTTGGCCTTGAGGCTAAACCTCAACTACAAAACCTTCTTTAAAACCCTATTTCAACTATCCTCAAAGCAGAAGGGCACGGTGGCCCTGGGCCTCTCTCTGTATTCTTCTTCATGGCTCTGGATCCTTCGAGCCCAACTTTGCTGAGCTGAGGCAGATGTGAGGATCATCCCAGACCGTAAGAATCACATCACTGCCAACCACTCTTGGCAGTCTGTGTCACACACACACACACACACACACACACACACACACACACACACGTGCCAGGGAAGGCCTGAGATAGAAGGGAAGTCAAGATACTTTTCTCCACCTCTTTTCTTCCCACCTGGCCCATTATCAGACCCATAAAGACCATCTGGGTCAGTGACAGGGAAAAGCCATTCTGTCCTTACCCAACAGCGCACCACTGTATACACAGATCTTTATTTCCCACATAGAGTTAAAAGGTTTGTGCCCACTTTACTTTCTGTGCATCATCTTCCTTTTTTACTTTAATTAGCATGCCTGAAACAAAAGACAACAACTTCAAAATACACTAGCCGTGCTGCAAAACCATCCAAATAGAGTTGTTCTTGCCTTTCTCACCTCTTACAGAAGGAGGAGGGGAAAACGGTGACGGAATGCTTGGGACCATGGAGAGGAAAATGGTCTCCGCTTAGTTTACCCTCAGTTGAGCTCAGAGAGAGAGGGAGAAGCGGGGTTCTGGAAGGGTTAGGCTGGGTGAAGGAAAATCCCCAGTGACAGAGTCATCCCGGAAGTAGCCGGGACAAGACAGACATGGCTGCCCCCCCGCCCCCGCCCCCGCCCCCAGCCCTGGGTCCACCGGCCTAGAGCCAGGAGCAGCAGAACAGCAGGGAAGCAGCTCGAGTGTCTGCCCATGGGCAGTGGATCCAGCCCTAATGGCGCTCCCTCTGCTATCTTGGCAGCCAAGCCTGACGCTCCCTGCAGAGTGGCCTCCCAGAGAGCCAGCCTGTGTCGCGTGGCCCCCAGCAGATTGTCTTTACAAGCGAACGTTGGAAAGCAGGTTCTCATCTCCCTCTGCTCACCAGGAAACCCGCCTGCTTCAGGCCTAGGACCGGCACACCTCTGCTCCAGGCACAGCTGCAGCTGGAAGAGTCAAAGGGACACTTGGCCTGAGGCTCTGGAAGAGCAGGGCCCCGACAGTGACAGCTCACACACTCGGGATCAGCTCCGGTCATCAGGATACCAGGCCGCCGGTCATGGTGAAGTTGATATTTTTTTTTAACTGAGATGCAACCCAGACCCCTCCTATCCCCTTGTCTAGCTGCCCATACTGCACTGTGAGGGACGGACAGACATCCACACAAGGCAGAAGTGAGGCGCCATGGGTGAATGTGCCTCTTTTTTTTAATTTCGTGGTGTCTATTTGCAAAGCTGACCTAATGCACGGCCTCACAGCTCTCAACCTCTGAAGGGCCAAGAGGGACACAGGAACCTTTGTCTAGTGGCAAACAAAGGCAAAGTCATGGTGGAGTGGCCCCTAAAGTGACGTGGGACACTGGCCCCGCCCGTGAGGACGCAGGCCCTACCAGGCCGCTTGCTGGGGCAGATGCCGAGGGACGTGGCAGAAGGAACCGCATGTCCAGCCTCAACCCCGCGGCCTGCCCCACTCGGAGCGGCTGGTCCCAAACCCAGGGAGAGGTGGCATTTCCCTGCCCCGCCAGCTCGCACAAAGAGAAGCATCTCCAAAAAGAAAGATCCCATGCTCATTTTGACACCATTCAGGTGAAGCTGGTCACTCAGACTTCTCCGGGCCTCTCCCCTGACTCCCTCACTCCAGAGTGAAACCTCCGGAAAGGTCTCTCGATCATAACCTGGTTGCAAAGCAGAAAGAGCCCATTTTTAGCTCCATAAACGAATCCAGTGCCATTAAAGGGAAAGAATGTGACACGAAGCTTTTGTTTCCAGAAATGAAAGAAAGAAAGCCAAACAGAAAAAAGAAAGAAGGAAGAAAGGGAGGGAGGGAGGGAGGGAGGGAGGGAGAGGAGAGGAGAGGAGGGGAGGGGAGGGGAGGGGAGGGGAGGGGAGGGGAGGGGAGGGGAGAGGAGAGGAGAAGCCGCCCCAGCTGCAGAACTGTGTGGAAGGAGAAAGAGGCACCCAGACGTGGGGGAGGCTGGCTCGGGCTGCTGCCGGGTGGCAAGAAGGGTTAAATTTATGTTCCATTACAAGTCCCCTTTTTTTTGGTTTCATCTTCTCAGTAAAACACATAACTTAAAATGAAATCAAATATTAAAAATGACAGACTCTATAAGTGCTGTGAGTAACTCCAGGTCACGGAGGGAGGGAAGAGCCGGCGAGTTGTCAGGCACTATCTGTCAGAGTGAATTAGAAACAATCAACAGACACTGAAGGGGAAGGTGATTGTTATTAGGCAGCGGGGCTGGGATCGGGCTGCCCAGATGTGGTCGTGCATATCAAGGACAGGAAGCAGCAGTTTAATTCAGGAAGCCCTGGCGAACAGGGCAGCCGAGAGGAGAAAAGTCCTTTGTCGCTAATAAGCTGGAAGTTACTTTGATAACAGCAGGGTTAGACTCGAGAATAAAACACATTTCTTTCACTACCACACACCATTAATATCACAGAAATGAGGGCCGAAGTGCCGCTGGGCCTGCACGGGATTAGCCGCTGGCCTGCCTTGCCCTGGGGCCTGGGAGGCCTGGGGGCCAGCAAGAGACCCCACCTGGCCAGGGGCCCCTCCCACACCTGGCCCGGGGCCCCCCCACACCTGGCCCGGGGCCCCTCCCACACCTGGCCCGGGGCCCCCCCACACCTGGCCCGGGGCCCCCCCACACCTGGCCCAGGTCCTCTCCCACACCTGGCCCGGGGCCCCCCCACACCTGGCCCGGGGCCCCTCCCCACCTGGCCCAGGTCCTCTCCCCACCTGGCCCAAGGCCTCCGCTCCTGCCGGGGCCAGGCTCCTCCTGACCATGTGGGCCTGACGGCCGCCCTCCAAAAATGTCCTCTGACCAAAAAAGAATAAAGATAGTATTTCCTTATTTCCCGGTGTCAGGCCCTCCCGTCTCTGTGGCCTGTGGGGAAGGTGCGAGCCCGGTAAACAGCCTCCATATAATGAAGTCCATGTATGCAGCAACGAAAAGCAATTTTATATGCAGACAAGGCCCGATTTCATAAGAAATTACTTATGCAGGCGTTCTGCAATTATCCTGTGATACTTTCAGGCAACAGTCTGACAGCAGTTGTGCAAACAATAAAGGGATTACAGAAATAAAAACAAATAATATTACACACACAGAAACTCCATGTTGCATGTGGACGGGATGAAGGGAGCCAGGCTGGGGCCAACAGGAAGTGAGGCCGGAGACTGGCCCACCCTCTTCCCAAGCACTTAGACTACAGAGAAGCTCACTCCCAGCACCCTGGCAGGAGCCTGGCAGCTGGATGGGAGTCTGCCCCCTCTCAGCAGATCTGCTCGCCTCTCAAGGGGGTGAGGACATGGGTCACATTGATGGAAGGGGCACAGTCACAAGACCAGCAAGGGACAAGCAATGGGTGGGCTGAGCAGTCCTCACACCAGGTGGCCTCCCAGGACAGAAAGCATCTTTCCTTCCACCTCATGCCCAAATCAACCCCTATCCAGTTGCAGCCCAGAGCCTCCAGTCAACTTGGTGCACGGTCAGGACTGCCCCTCCCCAAACATAGGTGAGCACATGATGTGCATCAGCCCCGCACAAGGACCCATCAAGCAAGGCTCAGGAGGCGGGGGCCATTCACCTCTGATGGGTAGGAGGAAGGAAGGGTGGTTCTATCACGTGCTCCCAGAGGGCATGAATCAAACTCATCCATCACTGTGTCCCCATATGAGATGTGGGTGGGCACCCTATAACTCAGGAGTCAGGGGAACCCAATGGGATGGGATGTAGAGGCTGGAAAAGGGGCATCCTGAACACCCTCCCCAGAAAATGGATGCATTCTCCTCTCCTCTGGGTAGCAAATGTCCCCGTGCAGCCAGGAGCTGCCCCCAGCCTCCCTGCAGTAAGACAACACGGGAACACAGAGGGGACCGAGGACCTGCAGGTGCTGTGGGTCCTATGAGCGTACCTGCCCAGAGCCTGGACTGTCCTGTGGGAAGCCCAGGGGGAGTGCAGGCCATGCTTCCTGAGCCCCCACTGTCCTCGGTGCTGAGCGTGGGCCTCCCAAAGTGCAGGCTGCAGCTCAGCCCAGTCTACAGACCCTTGCATTTGCAGATAGGTTTTTAAAACCTAAATTAGTTGCTAATATTG
Source organism: Eumetopias jubatus (assembly GCF_037043125.1). NCBI lineage: Eukaryota > Metazoa > Chordata > Mammalia > Carnivora > Otariidae > Eumetopias > Eumetopias jubatus. The sequence goes on along the minus strand of NW_028274816.1, from coordinate 43,542,011 downwards.
AAGAAAAAGAAAAGAAAAAAAGAACTGGATTTTTTTTTTTAAATGTCTTTCCTTAAAAACTATGAAGACCTGCAAAAAGTCTGCCCAGAGCCAGAGGTGGCTGTAATGCAAGGGCTGGGGGATGCTTTCAGTAGGGTCCGCTCTCCCCAGCCTGCTCTGTCCACACCCAGCTTCATGCATTTACCACCGAGACCCTGCCTGCATTTGGGTTTAGGACAACACCTCAGAGAGAGCTGAGGCCTGTCCAGGGCACACAGTAAAAGGCCAGGCCAAATCCTCCCTAGGTGTCCCCGTCCTCAGGAACTCACTCTGAGGCAGAGCCCAAGCCCTCCCCTAGCTGAGCTGGCTTCAGCATTGATGATCTTTGTTCAAAACCTTTGGGGTTCTGTAGCCCTAAAATGGGCTGAGAAGAATACCTGAGGGGCAGCCCTCAGTCATCTGTACACATATCAGGACTCCTCAGCCAGGTCCTGGACTCCTTGTATCCTGAAGGTTGGCATACATCAAGCCCAAGTAGGCCTTAGGCTTGGCAATTCTTGCGTTCCAAGAAATTTGGAAAGCAGTGTGGAATTGGTACATGTCAATTGAGTTTGCTTAAAGCAGGGTGCAACAAATTCTAATGATTACACACTGCAGAGGTGAGAGGCTCTCCATCAATGCCCCCAGATGACTGCAGACCACTCCGTGTACCAGGAACTCTTCTAGGAGCTGTGAGAGCGGCTAGACCGACAAAGACAGCCCCAGTCCCTGCCACGGCCTCCATCAGCTAGGAGCGGCCCGCACGCTTTCCACAGTGGCCTGAGGGACAGCCCGCTGTGCTCAGGTGAGGGCCGGGCTGGGCACAAACACGCCTTGGGCCTCAGTCTCTAAACTTACAAAATCAAGGTAGCTTTGATGGCAAAGGTTTCTGCTAGCCCTAGGGTTCTGTGATGGCAGCATCCAGGCTCACAAGGGAAAAGAGGCCAAACTATAATCACCAAGAATCTTAACTCTGAAACTCAGTCTGCATGTTCTCGGACAGCCCCTGAATCAGCATTAACAGACAGTGCTCACAGCCCAGTTTGGAGCAGTGCATGGGATGTGCAGGCCCCTCCCAGAGGCCCACACGGGCTCAGGCAGACCATGCCTCCCTGATAAGGGAGCCCCCAAAGTTTTCCACCTGCAACTCTGCCCAAGCCCACAGCTGGGGGGGCGGGGGCACAGGAAGGTCCAGATGAGCAGCTGCAAGGCACTATCGTGAAACCCCATGTCGCCTCTGAGGGCAGAGCCCCCAGATCAGCTGGCTCCCTTTCCTGCACCCACAGAGCCCACAATCCCTAACTCCCAGCTTTAGACAAGTAACCAGGACATCCCTCTAGCAGAAAATAAAGGCCAGGGCAAAACAAGAGCAGGTTCACGTCACTTTACAGAATTCGGGCACCTAGGAGCATGCCCACATGTAGCAATGTGGGCTTCTCAAGACACAGCTCTGGTCACAAGCAACACAGACATAAAACCAAGCCAGCACTCCTCACCATGGCTACAAAGCCATGTCCAATCCAGGCCCTCCAACCAACCTACCCTCTCCCCAGAGCTCACGGTGCTCTCGCCTCACTGGCTGATATTCTGTCCCTCAGACATGCCAAATTCTCCCTTACCACAGGGCCTTTGCACTTGCCATTCCCTCTGCTGGGAATGCTCTTCCTCCAGATTGTCACCAGGCTGGCTCCTCCATGTCCTTTAGCCCTCTCACTTCCAAGGTGCCTTCCTCAGGAGGGCCTTCCTCACCACCTACCCCTCTCAAGTACAGCACTTCCCCTCCCTTTCTCCCACCCCAGATCTTCCTCATTGTGCCTTATCACTATCTGACATCAGCTTCTCCATGGTTGCCTTCTTTACTGCTTCCTAGCCCCACAACAGAAGCTCCTTAAGGGCCGGGAGCTTGTCTGTCTTGGCTAAGGCCGTACTTCAAAATCAGAAAGACGCATGCTCAAACCTTGCCCTTACCATCCATCAGCTGTGTGACACGAGGGAGGCCACTTAACTTCTCTGCCCTCAGTTTCCACATCTGGAAAATGGAACGAATATCAACAGCTACCTGCTAGCCACACGGCGACAATGAAGATGATCCCAAGAAACTCTGGGACGGGAACCACCCCATCTGTTCTCCAGAGTCCGAATTATCTCTGATTTTCGTTTTCTCTCCGGCTACGCGGCCGGCACGAGACCTTACTACCTCATTCAGCTGCTACGGCGGCGTTTGCAGGGATCTTGATCTTTACCTCCATGAGCCTGGAGATCTCCTGGTGAAGATCAAATACGATGCAAAGCCCCACACACATATGCAGGGCTTATCATCATTATCACATAGAAATTACAATTATTCCCTCCCTCCTCCGTGTTCCCAGAGTGCCGCTCCCACAGCATTTAGCTGAAGTGATTACTGCTGCAGGAGGGCTGTTGACTCACGCAGCCGTGCCAGGACAACGGGGCCGCCTCGGGACAGCCCAAGCCCCGGCAGGGCCAGCACCCTCACCCCACCCCCGCCACCCCACACAGAGGGACCCCGCCGCCGTCTGTCAGAGGGGGGCAAGGTCCCGTGGTCTCTGAGGTCCACTGCCCTCTGCATGCCTTGGGCTCTTTCTGAAGGATGACACCGAGGAGGGCTGGCTGGCCCCAACTCATGGCTCTGCCTCCCATCCTTGCCCAGCATGCTCCCGAAATCCATGCTATGGTGGGATATTAAATTGTTTTCTGATGCGTGCGAGAGGTTCGGTTACTGACAGGTCACTTAGGGTTTCTATGCAATGGCACCTCGTGGGGGCTGTCTGGTTGTCCCAAAGTTGCCCTTGTATAGCATTTCACAGAACACTTTGAAGGTCAAGTGTCCATTTCAAAGGATGGGGAGGGCATTGGTGGAAAGGACACAAGCAAGGGTCCCGACAGCTCCCTTCAGGAGTCCAGAAGTGGCCCAGCCAGCACATCACGGCTCCAAGCTACTCGGAGAGACAGTCCAACTCCAGGGCCCAAGAGTCCCCGGTGCTGAGGCGGGAAGTCAGGACAAAGGAGCTTGTCTCTAAGACCTGTCCCCCCTCCTGGTCTCCAGGGCCCAGAATTTGCTCTTGCATATAAGGTTGCAAATCCTACTTCCATGCACGTGACCCTAAAGTTATTCCAAGATTTACCTTTTCCAGGCGGGAAAATCTCCCCGCTTTCTCATGGCCAATCCCAACAACATTGCGTCGTTGTTCTTTATCTTCCAGGAGGCCCAGAGCATGCCGAGATGATCAGATCCTTAAAATGCAGGCTTCTGAGGCAGAAAACCTGATGAGGCTGGTGCGTGGCCTATTCTCCAGAGTCTGAGAAACCACCCGAAGGAGGGCTGTGTCCATTCACATGAGAAGCTCAAGTCAATCCAGCGCCTCCGGCTCGGTCCCTCCACCTGGTCAGAGGCAGCGGCTCAGCCTTCTCTCTTTCCCTGTCCAAGGCGGGTCAAGGGAAATGGCCAGCACCCTTGCAGTGCCTCCTCTCCCACTCAAGAGGCACAGAGCATGGAAAGTTCCAGAAGAAGTGGTGCACGGGCTCCCCCCAGGGAAAGCCAGCCTCACCTGTCTCCCCTACCTGAGGCCCTCGGCAGTGATGCTCCGCGGGGCTCTCAGAAACTGTGAGCATCCACGCGGCAGAATTCCTACCATCAATGTAGCAGCTAAATATTGTAAGACTCCTAACTCCCCCATCTGTGTTTTGCCTCCCAAGAGGGAAAATAGTCTTCACAGACATTCCCTTATCTGGCAGGCAAATTCTAAACCTTACTGGCAATCACAGGCTTGTTTTCCCAACCAAACAGCTCTGGAACCAAAAATTGCTCTGCCTGTGATATGCTGAGGAGGGAACTAGCCAAACAGCTCAGTCTGGAAGCCCAGGGCCGGGAAGCCCTTGGGCTTCTCCATCGCTGGAGAAGACCCGGTGCTCCACAGACCTCCCCACTGCCCGGTGAGGCTGATGGAAGCCACAATGGCTGGTGTTCACTGCTCCTCGCTCCTAACACGTAATACACCCACCAAGAAGCTGAGAGAAAACACTCACCATGGTGTGAAATCAACACTTTCTAACTCAAATAGAGAGGGTTAAAAAAAGGGGGGGGGCACTTCCAACCCTTTGGCTGCAGATATTTTCTCCTATAAGATCACACGAGGCAGGGGCACCACGGAGCCCCTGGGCCCTGCCACCAAGTGCACCTTGGCACCCCACACCCTCACTTTCCAGTTTATGGTCTTTTCCTGCATTTCACCTGGCCCTTCCCAGCCTTAATGCCAGAACCCCGTACCTGTGCAATTGCTAATAAACGAATCTGATGATAACTGTAGGAGCCTAATTGATAGGGGCCTTTATCGACTGGCCTTGATGTCTATCTGAGGTTCTCAACAGCCAAGATTTAAATGTTTCATTTTATTTTTAACTTTCACTTTTCCACATTTCAGCAATGTCAGGCAAAGAGGTATGGTTTTACTATCAGAAAGAATCATGGTGCAGAATAATTTATGACTTCAGCTTGGGCTTTCAGAAAAGCTATTTCAAATCTTCACTTTGATTTGGTTGTATCAAAACTACTCCAAATAACAGCGGCCCTTTCTCGGAACCAGAATATGTTAGCGGCACCTCAGGATTGCAAACTGAAGCCTCAGATTCATCTCAGAAGAAAACTCTAGAAGAGAATTAAACCTCCAAGGGGAAAGTCACCTTTTTTCCAGATTCCTTTCTTCCCCCTCCCCACCCATCCCCAGACACACCCAAACCACAAAGGAAGGCCTCCCCGTGTGGGGAAAGGTCCCACCAGCCACCACTCACCCAGAACTTCCTGCCAGGCGGACTGGTCCTACCTACCAGGGTGGTGGGGGGAGGCTGGGAGGAAGCCCCTGGCCAGGAGGAGAAAGCGAAGGGCTGTTTGGTTGGGATTTGTGTTAGGTCAACTCGACAAAGCAGGAGGAAATGATGTGTGTCCAGGGCAAAGTGTTCTAAGATCGTAAGACTTACCTTAGCAGCTTAACTGCATACTTGTCTTAAGGACTGTCAGTCTGGTAACAAAATACCCCAGAAAGGATGTAGCTGATCCAGGCACTGACAGATCGCCAGAGGGGCGTCCCGGTTCCCTATCACAAAAGGAAATAGAGAAAGAAATGATGTAAAGTGAAATGTAACAAATTCACCAAATCACAGCAATATGCAGAGGTCAAGGAAATTCAACTGAAAAGGTTAAAGATGAAATCAAAGCCTTTGTAGGAGAATGAAAATCTATCCCATGCAAGGCCACCGGTGACGTGCTGTAGACAAGAAGCTAAATACTGCCTAGCACTGGGATCTTTCATTTTCATCAGATCAATAAAAGCTTATATTTATCAGGATTCCAAGCAGCTACCACTTCTGACAACCTCCACTTTATTTTCCCATCCTTGTGCTGTATCAGGGCAAGGAGGAACGGAGAAGCAGCTTTTAATGCTATTTGCACCTGAAGACACAATTCCATTAAGAGGTCCTGTTTTGTTAAAGAAACGGGGATTGATATGATTATATGGGCAGGAGCGCGGGAAGCCCCTTTGTTCTCTGCCCCCCCCCCATGTTCTCCCCTTTTTGCAATCCGGACCCGGCGCGGAGATTTCCTGACACGAAGTCTGTGTGCGAGCACTTTTTTGTTCAAACTTACCGTTTACAAAGAGAGGCGAGGCTTTCTGCTCAAACAGTTACCACTCTAATCATCTGTACAACAATATTTGCTATCAGGCATTCTAAATAGATTATCACCAGTCCATCTGTGTCATTATTGATTTATAAGGCTTTAAGCAGCTTTAGAATGGAAGCTTTCTCACTGAAGGGTTTCTTGTATAAATCAGAGCCGTGCTCAAATATAGCAGCCATCACTCAAGATACTGTTCTTAAAATCATAACAAGAAGGAGAAAATGATAAATTGCTTGTAATATACTGATCCAAACTGATATGCAAATCTTGTTTTTTAAATATATTACTTGAGTAAAAAGAGGCATCATTAACATATGAATGCTATATGCAAATGATAGTGACAGAGCAGATGTTGGTGCATGTAATTGACCTATATGTGAATTGCATCAGAGCCTTAACTCTATTAATTCACTACCCAGTAACTAGATATTGTCCAAAAAGTACATTCTTTGAAACCATATACTGGAAGCAAAGCTGACAGGGTTCCAAGGATTCTGAAACAAGGTCACTGTCACTAGTATTTTGCTGTCATCTGCATTCCCCTTCTTATGGATGACATCATCACGGGGCCGTGTAAATCGATCACTTAATAGCATTTAGAAAATACTGCAGTGGGGAACAGGTTATAAAAAAAAATGCCCCAGTTTTATTCTTTTTCTTGGCAAAAATGTCATACCTCTTAAACTGAGGGTTTGTGCATGAGTGCACTGTGAAACACACAGATGCCATTTTATTCCCCGTCTTTATTTTTCCACTTCTTCTCAGAATGACATTAAATTGTATTAAATAGCCTTTTGTCCACAGGGCACAGACCACCCCGCATATGATAATGTATTAATGCCCCCACGTTCCAGCCACTGAGCTGAAACATTCTGAGACTTGGAGGATAAGTATGAAGCACCATTGTGTGTATAGCCTGCTAACGACTGTGACACATACTAATAGAAACATACCTAATAAATTACTGCTTTCAGGTCTAGCAAGCTGACATTTCTCTGCAAGGGACAATTTTATATTTGTGGCGCAGAACAAAATTGCTTCATATGAAGCCACTGTGGATTAGCATAAAAATTAACACTTAAATTTCGGCTTATTTTCCACCCTCTCCTCCTGCCACAACAATCAATTCCTCTTATAAATCTGATTAGATTTTATGATGCTTATTATTCAGAGCATGTCTCAACACAGCATTCACAGGCTTGAAGACTATTTGTTTAAATAGAAAAAAGAAGCAGATAAATCTATAGGTATTTTTTATTACCCCATTCCCCACCAGTTTCTTTCTCATATTGTAACATCAGTAATTGATTGCACACATTAATTAACATGTAAGGTAGAAATTCTGCATTATGCATGATTTATTTTCCTATCTGGTGAGTAGGTTTGTCTGCTGCCCTTGTGTTTCTAGGACATTGGGCTCGATTCTGGTCCAGACATAAATGCCAATGCTCATTCCCCCTGAAAGTTATTAATGTCAGATATGAAATGAGATTTTTTATTTCACCTGCTTACTAATCCACAAAAGCTGTTTTGAGTGATGCAGGCTTAAACGCCAAAATTTGAAATGATATATTGCTGTATCAGATAACATGCAAATATGTTCATTAGACATAATTTAGCAGGAGAGAATAGCAACACTTTTATAACAAGTCTAGGTCAAAAATGGTTGTTAATTAAACAAGTCATGAAAAATGGCATTACAAGGAGACTGTCCAGCAGACACCAGACTTTCTAATGATAGGCTGCTGATAGGTACCCAAACGCTTCCCACTAAAACAGAGAGGGGGGGAAAAAACTTTCTGAGCGTTTCACATACTAAAGCAAGGTTAACAAAACTATACCCACACTAGGAACCTCAAATTGATCACATATTCTTCTTTGATTTTAATGGTAACACACTATACTTCTCCATTGCGATTTTCACTTTCTGTCTTAGTGGCTTAAAGTGATTTATATGGTCGACTCCTTCACAAATAAACCAGAAAGGAAATTAATATTATATCCGGCCATGCTGCTGGCTGCCCTGAGTGTTTATGGCTGTGTATTTTAAATCAAGTAGAGCAATAAGCATAGGGACGGTTGGGCACCGAGGTGGATGGAGGATGAAGGCAACGCACAGGGGGCATTGCGTGCCTGTGTGTCTCCCTTTTCCTGTAGTCCTTCGCAAGGAGACGCTTAGGTTACCTAGGGAAACGGCGGTAGTAAGAACTCTTTCAATTGGCCATGAGTTGAGATTCAAGTGGGTAGGGTTCTGATAGGTAGGTCCTACAGGCCACCTTGTAGTGAGTGGCTTGGCTTCTTGGGGTGAGGCTTCATGAGTACCTGGGGGAAGGAGGGTGCCCTGGGAGTTAAATACAGTCTGAAGGAAGGCCAGGTGAGTCTCCAGCTGGCCACCCAAACCACCTTCCTTGAGGTGAGGAAAGTATTCATAGAGTGGGAAGGGCTGAAAACATCTTCTGGGGCCAATAGATGCCCCACACAAGCCCACATGGATGAAGCCATCCATTGGTTGACGTTCTACTTATCCAAAGGATCCTTGTAGCTAGATACTTGAAGGACAGTCTGTAAAACAGGAAAAACACCGCTATGCATCTGGAGTCATGCACAGTAAGGAAAGCTGAGCAGGAGAGCAAATAACCAAAAGAAGTCCACATCTAAGCCATCTCTACAATCAACCCCCATTCGTGACACCAACTCGGGCATGAAAGTTTTTCTAATCATCACCCATTTGGTGGAGGCAGGTCGGTCCCCAAATACGTCATGTCCAAGTGTAAAATACTCTCGCTCCTAGCCTGGCTTGCAGACAACATGAATACTACTGCGAGAAATCTCACCTAATCTTCGCATTGCATTTTACGGTTTCTGTGCTTCCAAATACAGAATCTCAACTAGTGAAACAGGCACCATAGCATTCATTTCACCCATCTTTCACTGATACTGTGAAGTTCTAAAAAAGAAAATGGATGGAAACTTGGTGGAGAAAGAGAAGGAAATGCTAGCTCTGTGGACCCTTGGTATCTTTTTTTTATTCCCACGATGCCCTTCCCTGCATCTCTTACCCACTCCATGTATGCCCCTCATGAGTTCATCTGCACAGACAGCTCCTCCGGTCCTCCCTATCACACCGCAGTCCTGGTTCCTGGACCTGTCTGCTGCCGGTCCTCCCTATCACACCGCAGTCCTGGTTCCTGGACCTGTCTGCTGCCGGTCCTCCCTATCACACCGCAGTCCTGGTTCCTGGACCTAACTGTCTGCTGCCGGTCCTCCCTATCACACCGCAGTCCTGGTTCCTGGACCTGTCTGCTGCCGGTCCTCCCTATCACACCGCAGTCCTGGTTCCTGGACCTGTCTGCTGCCGGTCCTCCCTATCACACCGCAGTCCTGGTTCCTGGACCTAACTGTCTGCTGCCGGTCCTCCCTATCACACCGCAGTCCTGGTTCCTGGACCTAACTGTCTGCTGCCGGTCCTCCCTATCACACCGCAGTCCTGGTTCCTGGACCTAACTGTCTGCTGCCGGTCCTCCCTATCACACCGCAGTCCTGGTTCCTGGACCTAACTGTCTGCTGCCGGTCCTCCCTATCACACCGCAGTCCTGGTTCCTGGACCTAACTGTCTGCTGCCGGTCCTCCCTATCACACCGCAGTCCTGGTTCCTGGACCTAACTGTCTGCTCCTTCCCCGTGGGGGATTCTGCCAGGTCTCACGTTCCAGGAGCAGCCCAAGGATGGTTCAGGGTCACAAGACTTGTTGTTGAGGAGGTCCTGGGGGGACCCTATAAATTCTCAGGCAGTGGGGAAGCCCTGGGGAGGGAGGCCTCAAAGACCCCAGCACACAAGTGGTGTCTGGATCCCCCAGTCACAGTGGACAGGTTTAGCGGTGCCTCTCATAGGCCAGTGATTTCTTATTGGGGCCCCCGGCACTATGTACCCCACTTCATGTGCCTCTACACCCGATGATGAGAAAGATGCCCAGGGTCTACCTGGGGTCATGGTTAAACTATTCCACCTTTCCCCAAAGGCTTAAATTCATTTCTAAGTGTTTGATCTGTTGAATGAATGAACTAACGCATCCATGAACAGATAGGTGAAGAAGTGAATGAATGCAGAAAAGCATGCATGAATGGATGGATGGAGAGGGAAGTAAGGACTGAAAGAGTTTTTAAAAAGTAATAAATGTATGAATTAATGTGTAAATGCAAAAATGCATATGTAAATGAAAAGTGCCTCATGAATGGATGAAAGAACACCACTGGTATCTTTTTAATGAGCAAGAATCTACACAAGCTCCTGCAGGCCCACCCAGTGGGCTGATGGACAATATAAGAGAAGAAACAGTAAGTAAGGTCTTGTTCTTTGTCACGGGGTTTGGTGACCCATCCTTGGCTTCCTTTCCGTCTCTCAAAGAACACAGACTCCCAGAGAACTGTGTGGGGCAGCCAGTAGGATTCTGCACAAACTCTCCCAGGTTCACAAGGGAGACAAATATTCCCGCCTCCTGGCTGAAACCGGAGGATGACAGAAGTCGGTCAGGTGGGTCTGACCATGCGACAGCTGCCCCGGTGCAATCCCGCACCTGCTCAACACTGACAGAGTCTTCCCAGGAGGCAGGAGCCACAACCACCAGGGGCACACATCCTCGCCCAGGACCCAGTACACACCGGCACTGATATGGATGAGCCACACCATCACCCGAGCCTCCATTGCTTCATCCACCGAATGGGGATAACACATCCAAAAGTGTGTAGCTCCGGGTCTGGCACCAGTTACCGCTCAACTACCAGCCATCATCGTCAGAGATTGTTCCGCCCTGTGTGTTCTGGGCCCCTTGCCCGTGGAGAGTTTGCTCCCAGGTGGACATCCAGCTCTACCGAATGTGCTAGCAGTAGGGGACTAGACCTTAAGAACCCTCATGACTCCCTTCAAGTGTATATTTTATGTCTTCTACCAAGTTCCACTGATCTGCCTGAATAGAGACATTTTCTACTTAAAATGACTATACAGAGTTCATCTGTGTAATTCTTTGCTCTTCTGTGGAACTTGGTTTCCTAGCTACAGAACCAAGAACTTGGTCTAGATCATGATTTTTCAGCACTTCTGAGCATAGTCCTTTTCCAAAGAAATCTTCCCACATGCAAGCTGATGGAAGACCATGGTCAAAGCTGCAGAGGAGACCCCTGAGTCCTCCCCTTCCTTTGGCTCTCACGACCTCTCCTCAGAACTTCTGGGGTGTCAAGGAATCCAGTTTGAGAACTATTGGACTGGAGACTTCCGGATGGCCAGGAAACTGTTTGTGACTGTTAGTTGCATGGGGAGACATGTCTTGGATGCCAGGGAGTCAGCAGGACCACATGCCAACCCCAGGACGGTCATCAACACCTAGTCAACCTGGTGTTGCCCCGGTGCACCAAAGCTCGAGAGATGCCTCCAGCCCTGCTTAGCCACCAGCTCCTTTCTTCTGCTTCCAGCCCTGCCATTAATTCCATGCTGGAGGCCAGCTCCCTTTGAGGCAGGCAGACTCAGACTCAGACCCAGGCAGAGGCCCTGAGGAAGACTACAGGCTTCTTGGATCTATGGCTCCTGTGGGTAGCTGAAGCGCTTCTGCCTTAGGCATGTGTTAGGAGAACAAAATACCCTTAAACAAACTGGCCATGAGACCCTGTCAGAGGTCATCTTCCAGAATGAAGACAGGAACTTATCTGAAATTTCTCGAAGCAGACTGACTGCATTTTCCTCTTTCCTCCCACATTAACTAGAGGAGAGACAGTTTGACCGTCACCTGCGTACCACCTTCTCCTCACCACATCAGCTTACACCTGTGCCATTACCTAGTTATGATTCTTCTTGAAATTGACTCACAGGTTTCCTTCCATCAATTTGTTTCAGATGGAAATTTTATATAATACTGCCCGAAATAAAAATCAGTATCTTTTCCTCATTTAATATGTAAAATTGACGTCCTGCTGTATCAAAAAGGAACATGCTCGGCCATGTTGAATCTAATGCCATCTCCTAGCAGTGGCCAGAAGACAGTGCAGGGCCAGGTCCCCCAACTTTGGGGGAGGGGCCTGGCCTTGAACCCTCCCCTGCTACATTTCTGATTCCAGCACCTGAAAACCTGGCTGAGTCCCAGTTTCCTGATCTGTAAAATGGAGATGATAGTCGTACCTCTCTTATAAGGTTGTTGCAAGAGTTGAATTCAGTGAGATAATTAATTAATGATTAATTAATTGAGATGACGTGCCTGGCACGTAGTTAGCTGTTGCTATTGTTAGTATACTAAAAGATAAGCCAGCAGGAGGGGGAAAATCTCACAGAGCTGGCCATCTAGCCTTTGTCCCCCACAGAACTAGACAAGCGGAGCGACACAGGGACAAGACCACAGGGTCTGCGCCCAGCCCCGCCGCTAGCCCACTATCAACATCTGGAGTCTCTTCCCTGCACGCCTGGACTCGCCACGTCTATAATTTGGGGACTGAGCCCAGAGGTCTCCAAAGGAGCACCTGACCATGGGGAAGTTGAGTCCCCAAGGCCAGCACAAGCCCAGCCTTGGTAAATAACCACTCTGCTCCAGCTTCCAGGCTGTGGCAGGTGCTGGTGAGGTGGGTGACGGGTGGGAGGAGCAAGAAGTAACTGAGACATAAGACCCAGGGTTGACACAAAGGAGGTGCACGTTGGGTCCTGGTCTGAGACCCATAAGTGGCAGAAGGCCTGGAGTGTGGGGGATGGGACCTGAGAGTTGGCACAGGGGTGCACATCAGCACAGCTCCCAGCCCCCAAGGTGCAGCACCCTGGCCTGGGCCTCCCCCTTGGCCTGCTTTCCGAGTCCCACCCAAGGCCTTGGCTCACTTCCTCAACATTTTCTGCTTGTGACCATCACAACCATCACACCGACACATTACCTTAAAAAGTCCTGAAGTGGCGGACTTCGTAGGGCATACTCGGGGGTGACCGGTCTCCTGCCTCCTCCCCAACCCACCCCAGCATCCGTGGGTGAGACTTTCTCAAGAGTAGAAGTGTGTGTCTGTGTCCTGAGCAGCATCTGGTTTCTCCAAGAATAGGTCACCATCTCCCAGTTTTTACACCAAAGTGTCCCTCTACAAAAGTGTATCCGTTTTGCACATACAAACAGGAATGGCACGCCCTCAAAAATCTGGTAGAAACCAGGGGCCGTCGCCATGGCAAATTCACGCATGTATGTTGGAGTGTTAATCCCATTGCCTGGAGGCTCTGGGCCTCCTCTGGGACCCCCAGTCAGCAGCCCTGATACACATCACTCCCTCGCTCCTTGCCTCTAGATGGGCACCGGCCCGCCCCGGGTAAAGACCTTCCTGCAGGCACCCGCCCAAGTGAGAGCCTCCCCCAGGGCCAGCCCCCTGCACTGGGAGAGGGAGGTGCTGAGAAGCTCATCCACATCAGTCAATGGAGCTTGTGATGAATATTACAGAGAGATGCTTGCCCACCCCAGGAATCACAAGGTGTAGGCTTCTGGATGAACATCGACACATGCAGAGGTCCATTTTGGAGGCATAAACACATGCTCTCTAAAATAGGCAATGTTGAGTCTCTGGTACAAAATGAGGGTATAAAGCCTTCACTGTTTACAATCTGCTGGATCCCTTGGACTTGTAAGCCCTTTTCCAGAAACAGTCATGTGAAAGGCACTTTCTTAGGAGCGGGTACTTGTCTTGCTCCCAGGCAAGCTAGCATGACGCTACCATAGAAGGTCTTCCCCAGGGGCCCACATGTGTCCCCATGGGGGCAGGGGCAGACCCAGGGAAGCAGCCTTGGGACCCGCTGAAGCCGAGGACCAGCCCCTGTCCTTTTGTGAACGGGCTCATCCCAGCAGGAAGGACCAGCCCTACAGCTCCCTGGCCAAGCACGATGGTTGATAAAACCCAAATCATTTCTTCAGGTGTTCACCACTCTACAGTCTTTATGAAAACAAACCATGTAAGAAACCAACAACAACCACAAAAATGTATTTTCTCATTTCTTTGAATTGTTCTGCTTGGCAATTTTATTGCACATTAGTTCAAAATAAGCTGCCAATAAAGTTGGATAAAATTAAACTCATACTGGAGTCTTTCCCTCAATAATTTGTGTCGGGTTGTTTTTATTTTCATAAGGATTTGAAGTGCAGCCTTATCTTAGGTTCAGAATTTCACTGTCTGGATGGTCCCAACTTAACTCCTACTGGGCTTATGAATTCCAGCCTGTTCTTTTCAAATGAGTCGAGTTTTACTGTTAGCTTCAGACCAAGAGGTCTTTATGGCCATTCTGTCTTTTCCTACACAGAAAGCACAACAAAACTCCAGAACCTTCCATAGTGTAATTAGGCTTTAGAAAAATCACGTGATTTCTAATTTAGCAGAACTTCAGAACACTGCCTGATCCACACCCCGAAAGTCAACATTGGTTTGCATGTATGATTTCAGGAAAATGCTTGTTTTAAAGGTAGCATTTGTGGATAGGCCAAAATGATTCACTTTAAGATGGCTAAAAAAAAAAAAAAAAAAATCTTGGGAGTAAAAGTAATGTGCTATTGTAATTTGATTATAGCAAAAATCAAACGTGGTGTGTTGTAAGCAAACAATAGGAATTTTTATGCAACTAAACATTTTTCTGGCTATCTAACCATGATTTATACAACTAAAATGATAAATTTAATCCCATCACCAGTAGATCAATTGCAGGTATAACAGATAAAACCTGAATAAATCATCGTATCACTGTATTGGAAACACAAACAGCAGATAGAAGGGGAGTTCAGTCTTTAAACCGAAATCTGTTTCCAGGCATTCCAAGGACAATTTGCCGTGGAGAAGTTCAATGCATACATAAAGTCATTTGATCCAAATATGCTAATGATTTTTATTGGTCAAATCTTAAAAGTGAGGTTTATTTTTATGAGTATGCATTAATTAACCCAGCATGTACTATCTTTCGGACTATCTTGCCAGGGACTTTCATTTAAACATGTTTATTGTGAAATGTTTGCATTCTCCACATTTGTGGCCCACACACAGATTATTTCATACTTTCCTTTAGAGCACTTAGAAAAGTTAAAAGGAGTTATTGTTTTTGATTAATGCCATTTTGGGCAGTTAAAAAAAAAAAAGGAGTTCCAAACCCTAGCTCTGCATAAATTCTTTGACATTAAAAACAATCTCTGCAAGTTCTAGGGCACAGAGATATGGGGTGGGGGGGTTGTTTTAAGGTGGCCTGCTGAAACCGAACCTTATTCACTTTGGTGTTTGCATAAACTCATGTGGAATAGCAATGGCCCGATGCGATGCTGCTCTCAATCACAAAAGGGGAGGCAGCACGCTCGGGGCCGTGGCGTGGTGCCGCGCAGATGGGAGTTCTAAAGCCTGGCCTGTCATCTTTTGATTAAGAAAAGGAAATGATTTCACTAAAAAGATATTCCCTCTTGTGTTGTTTTGTTTTAACTGAGTTTGTACTTTCCACCAAACTGGACATATTTATTGAGACTCATAAGTTACTTCACGATTACCAACATCACTGCAATCTCAACAAACTATTTTTTTCCTTGCCAATTATCCAAATATCATAACTATAAAATATCTTAAAACATTCTCCATACTGTAAACATCTTAGCTACAAAGCTTCGAGTGTAAACAGTATGATGCATCAGAACGGTTTTAAGCGATGTTATAAAAACTGCTCTTAAAAACTAAACAAAAATGTAAAGCTTCCATCTGTTTTATGATTTTTCCACTGCTGAACGGCTGCTGTGTACCAGTTCACTGAACCATGGCTTGCTAAAGAGATTTCTGGGGTCACAGATTGAAGAAACAAAGAGCACGTCTTTAATGGTGGGTTTTTTTTTTTTTCCTCAAGTCTTCCTGACATGGCTGGAACCGAATTAAGTGCGCGCAGCAGCAGAAGACAAGGGACCGCGAACACTCAGGGTGCCTGCTGCAGAAGTAACCCTCTCTCTGAGAGACCCGTGTTTTATGAAGGATGTCATTTCCGCCATTACCTTAGGGTTTTCGGTGATTGTCTATCGGCGACCTCAATACGCTCTGACTTCCTCACAGAATTTTCTTTGGAGCCTTGCATGTACAAGTTAAAAACAGACAGCAAATTGCACACTATGAGAAAGCATTCAGGCTTATTTCTGTGTACATACACAGGTATGAGACCGGAGAGTTTAGAGACTGTGGTCTTTGCTCCAAGCCCTGGTCCAAGGGGATGTGAGGATGCCTGGGCAGGTGCAAGAGGAAAACTGTCCTTTGCTTGGAAGGTTGGTCTCTGATGCACTGGGAAGGTGAGAAGCAGACAGCGCTGAAAGAGAATGTGCATGGAATCCAGTCCCGGTGCTCTGATGACATTGCTCCACAGGAAGTTGAGGAGGAGGGAGAAGCTGGGTCCAGTGCAGGTTCCCATCAGGGACGGGACTGCTGCCCCAGATGTATTAACACCTAACTTTTGTCCCCTGAGGCCACACCTGAGGAACAACAGCTACGGGGCCACAGGGTTTGGGCTTCTTGGGAAGGTGAACTAGTCCTTGTTCCCCCAGATATGGAGCTACTAGGGCCTGGGGGATGTCTCTGACCCCCACCCCAGGAGAGGCTTAGAGTTTGACCAGATGTCCCTATTGCCACCACTGCCCTTTAGGAGAGCAGATGCTCCCAGAGCTGGGACAGAGTGGGTATCAGTCAGCCAGGGGCTGGGTTTTAGCTGGGAGTCAGCCTTCCCTTCCTGGGGTGACAAATGCACAGGAGACCTCCTGCAACGGAGTCATCCAGCTTGCAACTGTGGGGTACCCCAAGGTAGGAATCCTAAACAGATAGGCAAGGAAGAACAATTCCCAATCCACAGCCGCCCCCCGCCCCCAGGTCCAATGGCCTGTCTCAGCACGGCTGCCCTGTCCCCGTCTCTCTCCAACCTCTCTTCCACACCCCAGGGCCACGCATGCCCCTCCTTTCACCCAAGGGCGCACGCTCACCCTAAGGTGGGCTTGTCCATCTCTATGAGGGACTCTTTGGAGGCCTGTCACGGGCAAGAGCCCCTGACCCAGGTCCCTGGTAAGGCCCGCATACTGTGAGCAGATCCCTGCCCAGGGGCGAGTAAGGTCCTATGGGTGCCGCACCCTGAAGCCAGAGGGCACACTGCTTGGCGGGGAGGGCACCCTTGGGACGCAGACCTGACTCCCCACACGTGCTCCTTCCTCTTGATAGGTGCATCCCTCCCACGGGAGTGTCACGCCCGCACTGCGCCCAGCAGACCAGCAACCAAGAGAGATCCCCCCCTGGAATGAGCGGTCAGCGGCCACTCCCCGGCCCCGCCAGCTCTTCTGGGAGTCCCGTGGTGCTTGGAGCTTCAAGAGCCCCTGCCAGACACCGGACCGCCCCACGTGCCCTACGGCTCGGCACCTGCGGCAGCGCCGGCCCAAATGTGGGCCCTGTGGGTTGGCGTGATTCTTCACGCATTACAAATTTAAATCTGGGACGCTCTCCCCTTTCTTCGCCGCTCCAGAACATGGGGGAGGCATCTGCCTGGAAACAGCTGTCCCCCAAAGGAGGAGGCGGTACACGCGTCTCTCCTGCACGCACCACCGTCAACAGCCACACATCAGCCAGGGTTGTTACTTAGCTACAGAACTTCACAGCCTGGGGCAGGGAGGAAGGCAGGGCCAGGGAGAGAGCCCGTGCTCAGCGGGTGCCCCGGGCCCCAGGCCCTGCGTCCCCACACGGGTCAGCACAACTCTGCAGTGGGTGCTGCGTCCCTGCCTCATCGGAGGGAAACTGAGGCTCCATGCTCAAGGTCACACGGCGACGAAAATAACACGGTAATCACAATAACAATGGGAACTAATCCTCACCAGCACGTGATAATGCTCACCGTGGGCCGGCTCCCCTTGGCATGGCCCGGGTTCGAACCCCTACAACAACCCAAGAAATGCTATCAGCACTGCCCTCATCCAGACTGGAGGACATGCCGGCAAAGGAAGGTCCGGTAACTCGCCCCAGGCGAGGTCACCAGGTCCTTTCAACTTCGCACAATATTATATTTAATTTCTATTATTCACTTTATCCCCCAAACACAGATACCAGGAAAATGAGGCTCAGAGATGTGCGATCTTCTGGAGGTCCACCAATGAATTGCAGGGGTGGGGAGAGAGGGGAGCTCGGCCAGGGGCCAGCACACTCCCGGTGAGGCCCCATCCCGGCCTGCAGCAGTACCCCCAGCCAGGATCCAGAATGGGATTTCAGAAGAGGAAAGGGGACAAGCCCTGGTGTGTCGTGCTCGTCAAAGCGCTAGAGATGCTGTTTGGGATTTGCAGCTCCTGCCAACCCATGTATACTTCTCACTGTGGCTAATCTCGATTATCATGAGGGTTTATACTAAGTCTAGAGAAAGGAGGAAGGCCAAGCCTAAATCTACAGTTCATGCAGACAGGGGTGGGAGTTACGACAAACACTGACCATATTTAGGAGAAGTTGGGAGACGGGGGGCACCAGCCATTCGGCTCAGCGGCCCGACTCAGTGGGCCAAGCAGCCTGGCTGGGAGCGTCCAGCACCAGCCCTGGCCTTTCCCTGGCTGTGCAGAGCCACAGGCAGGGGTTTTCACCCGTCTCCCTATGGGGGAAGGGGGCAAGTTCCAAGGGCAGGAAAGGGGGCTAACTCGAGGAGCAAAGCAGAATTACAAAGGAGTCACAACCCGGCTGCCATCAAGAGAGGCTGAGGTCCCCAGGACGAGCCTCCAAGCCCAAGACCCACGGAGCCAGGGACCTGCAAAGCCACCAGCTATCCTTCCCTGAGTTCCCACAGCTTGGATACAGACAGCATGAAAAATGCTGGCGGGTCAGGCTGCACTTTCCTCGAACTAATCACTAATGAAGTTTGGGGTGAGCTATTTTGAAAGCAGCCCACACAGCATAACCACACGCCGTCATCAGCTGCGATCCTCAAATGCAATTTCATTCATAATTAAATATGAAAAAGCCACCACCTTAAAATAACATCAGGGGTCACAGCTGAACTCCCCGGCCTGGGTTCTGGCCTCTGCTGACCTCTCCAAGATGGTCCCCAATACCTCCCAGGCTCAGGCACACACCCTCACTCCAACCCCACGAGTCCACCTGTGCGCCCCCGGACACACCTGCGGGCCTGCCTCCACACCTCTGCCCATCCCACCCTGTCTTCTAAGCACACCCTTCTCCCTCCTCTCTGCCTCCAGGTGCCAGCTGGGACTCGAGGGTCAGCTTGATTGAGCACCATAGCTCCAGAGAAACCTCGGACAGGCCAAACCTGATGGGCCCTTTGCCAGCTTCTGAACTCTACAGCAATGGCTTCTATAATCTTTCCCAAAAGGCTGCTCATGCATGGCTTTGTGCTCTCTTCTCTTGTCCTTCCAAGCACCGTTAGCATTCCACACATGGGCGTCTCATTCAATCATTCATTCATTCATTCATTCATAATGCTTACTGAGCACCTGCTATGCGCCAGACACCAGAGAAGCAACCGTGGATGGTCAGACATGGTCCTTGCCCTCCTGGAGGGCACCTTCCAGAGACAACAGATGAAAAATACAGCAATAAACATGCAGTAGATTTTTCTAGCTAGACTCAGTCTGCCATGGTCAGGCCCTGCCCTATACTCATATTGGAATCTAAACCAGTGTAGGACACAATCTATGCCAGCCAGTCCATGCTTCTGGGCAGGTCACCCCCTCCCTTGTCCATCCATGGCTCTGCCTCCGGATCTCCTCCCGGATCCACATTTAGGAGAGATTCATTGGGTAGGGACAGTCAGAGCTGGATAGGCGTCAGCCCTCAAGATGGCCCCGCCGGGCACCAGCAAGCGCTGGGTCGGTGCGTCACCTCATCTCCTTCCCAGTGCCTGGTGGGGCTCCTCCCTGGCCACTGGGATCCCAACTCTGGAGGGAGTATGTTCTCTCAGCCAACACGTGCCCTGAGGCTATGAGGGCCACTTTCTGCACAGTTCCCTGGTCTGTCCTTGGGCATGGACAGAATCTTCCTCACTGGAGCTGCCCCCAGATTGTGGTCTTTAAAACATTTTTGCTTGTGCACTAACCACCTGGGCTTAGGGCATGGGCTTATTCTGTGTCTTGGTCCTCCACGGGTCCCCTCCAGCCACCACAGCTCAACATTGGGCCATCCAGTGGCCAATAAAACAATGGGGCTCAAGGTGGGGCCAGGTTTCCAGAAGCTCATGGACCGCAGGGGAGAGGAGATGCTGCACGTGCGAGGCCAGGCAGGACAGGTACCTGGAGGGAGGTAACTCCGTACACGCATTGTCATCTTTGATCCACAACAGCCTTATTAGAGAGATCAAGAAATGAAGGCTCCAAGAGGTCAAGTGACATATCCAAGGTCACATTGGTTCCAAGCCTGGAACCAATGACCGGGTCCTGAGGCTACTTCCTTCCCACCTGTGCTAAATTGTCCATGCTCTGGCCTCAGCGGCTTGCGTCACCCCCTAGTCTCACATGCCCTACAGAGACCTCAGGGTCCTCATCATGAATAACAGCGTCACCATGGTCAGGCCGCTGTGTGATGCTCCCACGGCGCTGTCATCAGCACAATAAGCCCAGTAAACAGATGAGGAGACAGGGGGTCCACGGGGAGCTGTGACCTCCCCGCAATGACTGCGGAAGCGTATCCTAACCTGCTGTCACGCCCGCACACCCGGACCCTGCTCCAGTTCTCACGGTCCTCCTCTCCTCATCTGACAGGCGGAAGCAACACTCACCTGCCACATGGGAATTTGCTTAGAATCCCAAAAGAGAAAGACAGGTTTCAGGGGCTGCTAAGTTCCTTCGAGGACTTTCTGAGTACTGAACGAATAAGCTTTTATAAACATCTTTCTCCATCCCTCCCCAAGAATTGTGCAGCTTTGGGTCCATTTTGGATGTCAGTATCAATACCCAAACCATTGGAATTATGACTCTTTCTACATAAAGGGAGGAGAATGTTCTGAAACCCCAAGCACTCACTTCCAATTGGCCAAGCTGCTGCTTTTTCTGGTTGCTATCACCCTCAAGTGCACGCACAGTGCTCTCATTTTATTGGAAGTTGTGGGTCTGTCACCAATCATGTCCATCAATAATCAGCAGATTAGCAGCCTGCTTGTGCAGACACTTCTATTTTCAACCTGAAGGGTGGTTTGGGGGTTTCTTTTAAATTTAACTATCCTCATTAAGGATTCATAGCACACCAAAAGAGCGATGTTTTTTTATTTTTTAAAAAAAATCATCTTTGCCGAGAAGGAATATCAGCAAAAATAATCACTATTCCAGGCTCAACAATGAGTCCCTAATGAGGACAGCAGTCATCAGTTAAATAAACATATCATTAGGGTGAGAATGGATATGTCAACACAGACACAGTCCACTAATTTGGGGGGGAGGTGGGTCGTCTGTGGTTAGTCTCCGTGGGGTCCGGCTGGGGGGGGGGTGGGTGTGTCTAGGGCAGAGTCAGAGGTCACCTTTCAGAGGTAGGGCTCAGGGTGTGGGCGAGGTCAGGTCAGGTTAGATGGGAGCCACGAATGAGATGAATGCCAGCAGGTGGACAATGGGACACTGCCCTGGGGATCGGGTAGGCCCGCAACAGTGAGCAGGTTTTACCCAGGGAAGATCCAGAAAGCTCCAGAGATGGCACAGATAAGGAGGACAAGAACAGGAGCCTCTTAGCCGGAGGTCCCACAGCCACGTTGTCCCCAGAGGCCAAGCCCTGCCTGGGCAGCCAGCACGTATCCACCCAGCTCTCCGCAGCCCCATGGCGAGGCTTCCTCTGACAGTGCAGAATCAAGTGGTACTGCCTGAGGAGTCCCAGACACTTTGTCTGGGGTCCACAGTCCTCTAGAGCTGAAAGTGGGGCTGTGGCCAGGGAGAGGAGGCTGTGTCATGGAAGCACACGCTCTCTTCACAGAAACTCTCTGAGTACCTCCTACTAGATGCTGGACCACAGCGTGGAACACGGTGCGTTCAGCCCTTTCCCTCATGGGACTTAAATTTGCGGGAGGGGGGAAAGAACCAAATTAGGATACTGATAGGTTATAAGAAAGTGTTAAAGAGGGAATAAACAGGGTGAGAGACAGCCAGCAACCTGGGCCTTTCTGAGGAGGGGACATTTGAGCCAAGGCTTGGGGGAAGGACAGTGCCATCACGGAGCCGAAGGGCAGGAGTAGGAAGTGGGGCAGCGGTGAAAGGTGTGCGTGCGCGCAACAGAGGACCTGTACGTGCGCGCTCCCCAGAGCCCGCTCTCTGAGGGCAGACGGCCTGGGCTCCCGGTACCCCTGCAGGCAGAAAAGACAATGGCCAAGGATCTGCACTGGGCAAGGGCTGCAGGAGAAAGGCCCCAGGAGTTCTGCTTTCTCCGGGGAGGTGAGTAGCAACAGAGGACGGCGTGCCCATTTTGGAGAGCAAACCCTAGAGAAACACGGTGCCCGGAGAGCCCGCTTCACCTCTGCTCTCATGGAGTCACGCAAAGAGCCACCAGTCTGACTGTGCCATTTGCTACTGTCAGTGGGGATGCCCGGAACTATCACAGGCCAGGTGGATATCAGGAGCTCACCTGAGGCTGCAGAGGTCGGGGACCGAGGAGGGATGCAAGGAAGTAACAGAGACGCTGGACTTGACCTCTCAGCTGGGTGAGGATGAGCAAGAAGGCCGGGAAAGGGACAGTGAAGCAGCTCTGTCAGGGGAAGACCCCTGTCATTTGACAGTCGAGGCATCACAAAAAGTGGGTTGCATCATGAGATTATAAAATATCAGTGAAAACACACTATTTTGCAATATTTTCATCTGTTCAACTCAATCAATACTTTTCAAAAATCGAGTAGCACGGTTCAATGATACTCAAATCGATTCTCTGATTTTTCTTCAGAAACTTGGTAGAGAAAGTCTCTCCCCCAAGTGCCGACCCTGTAAGTTAAGTTATGCCCCAGAGCAAAATACCCTGCCACAGTCATAAATCTGCATTAAAAATGTGTGTGCTTTCATGGAAATACTGACGACCTCAGAACTTAACAGCAGTGACCAAACGGTGCGGCCGGACGCAGCAAGACAGCCTGATAAACTTTGGTGTATGCTTTTCCCTGGGCCTCCCAGGGTCTGTCCAGAAGACAGCTCCAACAAGTACTTCTAAGGGTCATAAATTAGGTGCTCTCTTAAATGTGACTGAATTTCCACTTTTACAAATGTTTTATTGTTATTGCTTGGTCCCACTTTACAAAACAGAACTCCATTAATATTACTCCCTTCGAGTTTCTGTCTATAAGCAGATATTCTGCAAGACGGGCTTGAAATAGATTCCTCCCCAGCTCCTATTGCCCGGCCCCTCACCTCCAAAATTCCAACTAAGCATATTTTTTACTCAAAGGGCAAAGTTGGACTAGGGTTATGCGTGTTTTCTCTGCAAAGGATATGTTTTTCAACAAGAAGGACCACATTCCTGCAAAGCCAAAATATTCCCTGTAAGCTGATTGCTCCGGTCCTTGCAGACTTTTCTCAATAAGGCTCTGTTCTCCTGGCTTATGGTCGTGTGACCTGCACCCTCAGGTGGGGTTCTGGACAGGTGTTTGTCTACCAAGATGCCACGGATGCACTCTGACCCAGCCCTTCCCACTGCTAGGTGCCTCTCACACCAAGTTGCTGGCCTCCTTGACACACCAACTTTTAAAAAGCACGCCTGCAAAATAGATTCATCTTAAGATCTAAAAGGGGTTCCCTTGGTACAGTCTTAATTCCCGTTGCTCGGTCTTGACGGTGCCCCCAACATCCTATCGTTGTAGGGGGGACAGGAGAGGAGAGAGAGAGAGAGAGGAACCCACAAGGACAAGATTGGAGCAGCCAATTTTCTAAGTATCTCTGGATGGCCGCTCTCATTTTTAAAGGCCACCAAACCAGATCCAAAGTACGCCAAACACCTGGGGATGCTGGCTTCAAGAGCAGCAGGAAAAGCCGAAAGGAACCCCTCTGCACATTGATGTCCATGCAACGATTTGTCCAGAGAAAGGCATGTCCGTCGCCTTCAGCATATACTGGGTCCGGCAAACATCTCCCTCCTATAGGGGGACTCACCAGATTAGACCTTTATCGGAAGCACACATGCAGTACAAATAACTATTTGCATTATAAAACGGTTCTGAGGGTACTCGGGCGATTAGCTGCGGCTGCGTGGACGGCCCGAATAATGCATCGCCATTTATTGAGTGAGCAATTACTAAGAGCCAAGTAATCCATTGTGGAGAACTCCCAGTGAGCTCTGAGTGCAGATCAAGAGCAGCCTGGGGCCCGCAGACGAGGTCGCACAAAGCCCCCTCCTAAGAGCACCGGAGTTCCTCGGTGCCTCATTGGGGCTGCGGAGGTTTTGCTGTGATCGGGATGCCGGCCCCACGAAGGAGTTAGAATTGCCCCCCGGGAGCCACAGCCTGAACACAGGCTCTACCAGCCTGGCATGTTCTGCCCACTCCTGCAGGCACCCCGGCTGCGGGGACCCAACCAATGCCTCCCACTTCCCCTGGGGAGGCGCCTGAGACGCCCTCTGACAAGTCCATGTGTGAGTGATGGTCACCAGAATAATTATGCATTAGTTCATTTCATCCACACCAACCCTGCAAAGTGGGTTCCACCGCCACCCTCCTCCGAGAGGCAGAGAGGCCTGATCTTCCACAAGAGCCACGGTGGCTTGAGGAGCCCTGGGCCGACCCTGCCCCCCGGCCCCCTGACCATTAGATGCCAAGTGTGTTGTCAAAGCCGTGCCCTCCCCTCTAGGAAAGTTCATCGGGTGATCCAAACCTGCCCCCCAACCTCAAATGTCATCATGATCCCTAATTCCACCCAGCAGGGGACAAACACGGCCCAAAGGAAAAACCATGCCATGGACAGGAGAAGGGGGGCCAGAGTCCTGGAGACTGAGGACAACCAAAACCATGCTTGCTGCAGGGAGGTGGATTTCGCCACGAACGCAAAAAAACCCAGACCCAGGCCCAGTTCACGAAAGCTGCCCCCCCAAATTGGGTGCGCGGCACTGCGTGCAGGTCGGACATCCCAACAAAGCCCGCCAAGGAGGTTGAGGGAGTAATTACAGCATGCAAATATCATGTGATTTTTGTCACTGATCTTTTAACATGCAGAGCCGGGTTCATGTGTCTCCAATTCAAAATCCCAAATTGAAGACTTATGTGGAGATAATTATAAGCGAAAATCGAACGCAGGCCTGGAAAACACCCTGCTTTCCTCATAAAATAACCGCATGCCGAGAAGAGCCTGGATTCCCAGAGGCAGTCGGGACGGCCTGGACCGCACCGGCTGGGGCAGGGTTGGCCCGAGAGTGGGCTCGGTCCCCCCAGTCCCGGGTCAACCCCAGGAGCCCGAGCGTGAGGTCCATGCCCAACGCCAGAGAGGACACACGCTCCCCATCCTACACTCGCAGCAGCAATAATAGATCTTCTAACTAAAAGCTGTCTGTGAACAGGAGATGGAAATTGCATAAGGGGAAAAGCGTTGTTGTTTTTTTTTGCCGAATATTTTTGCTGGAAAAAGAAAATTTGTGTGTCTGCCAAGGGCCACTTGCACAAAGTCGTCTCAGGAGTCCCAGAGAGGGGAGCGCCCACCTGTGTCACCCACCGGGCCACCACCTCCCGCACGGCATCCCTCCTTCCTCTTCTCAGAAAGCTGTCAGTGACCACATCTCAGAGGAATCCCGACAAGAAGCCAAAGGGACTCGCCGGGCTGCCCTGAGGGCCCTTTTCTTGAGCATAAAGGGACACCCTGCTTCATCTCCAAATCAACATGCTCCTTCCCTCCTCCCGGCTCTCCCCGCGTTGCCCCGGCCTCAGTCTTCCTGACCCCCCGTCTGCCCCCCACCGCATCCACAGGGCAGACCCCAGGGGCTCCAGCCCCTCCCAGGGGCTTGGCAGAGCATCAGGAGCTCCGGCTGGCCTCACACCGGGCCGCCCTCCTCCCCGAGCCTCTTCAAAGAGGCTTGCTCTTCCTCAGCGTTGCCTGCTTGCCTAGAGCATGGCAAGAGGTCGCCATCTGACCCCGGCACTATTAAATCTTTTTAAAGTGTAATCTTCAGGGGATTTCGGCTGTAAATAAAGAACACTCCACATGTAAAAAATAAACTTACACTCATGACTTCATGCGTGACCCCGAGTTCAATTTCTGTTTGTGATTTAGCAGAGGGGGGACGAGGCCTGCCACTGCAGGCGAGTGAGTGGGCTCACCGAGTGCCCTGTGGAGTCACAGCCCAGAGAGGCCCCCCCACTCCCCAGCTAGGAATGTGCCCCCCACCCTCCGGAGCAGGAGTGACCCCCGACAGCCACACGGCCCATAGGTGGCACAGCTGGGCAGCCCGGCAGCTGTGACCACGGCTTAGCTCATCCCCACACTGGGCACATCTGGACGCTGTTCATGTGCGACGTACGGGCTGGGCTTTCTCCAGGTCTCGCTTCCAGGGCCACGCTCCCACCCAGGCCACGGTCCACAGAGTTGGACTCTCCGAGGGCCATGTCTAAGGCTCTGTGCCCCCTCACCCCACCCCCCCAGATCACTGGGGTGCCCTGTGGCAGGAGAAGTGAGAGGGAGACACGGGGCTCAAGGCAGAGGGGACACCCCGCCAGGCAGTAGGTGCCAACGCTGTACCTCTGCCCTTCATATGCTGTGGTGTTTGTAAGCACAGCCTTCCCGGAGCCCCACCATAGCCACCGGACACTGACGAAACAGATATGAGCATGCGTTTTCCATTGTACAGATGAAGGAATGGCTCAAAGAAGCCCCACAGCCAGTTACCAGCAGCTCAGTGTCGACTGACTGACAGGTTCAGCACTGCAGCCACGTATCAGCTGCCTCCCCCCTCAGGTTCCAGTACCCAGCTGAGATGTCCAGGTTGAGGGTGAGAACTGGCCCCAGGGGAGGGGGTGAGAGCCACATACAAATCACCTCCAACTAGAGCCATCTTCTGCCCTTTGGGGATGGCCGAGTGTAGGGGAGCAAGAAGGGACATATGTGCAAATTGACACCAACTCCTCCCCCCCAAAAAACCCCTCACTGTCAGGTCAACTCTTATTCCCTGTGGGTTAGGAAGACATGAACCCTGACACCAGAAAAAAAAAAAAAAAAAAGGCTCTGGGAGTTTTCCCGAGTCCGAGGAGCTGATGTGCATGAATCTAGAACAAGAGCGCTCATACAATGAGTCCTGCTCACTGACTTGGGGCAGACATGTTTCCCTCCCTGGGCCTCCTTTCCCTGTGTGCAACAGAAGATCTAAAAGGTATCATACAGACTGCTATTCACCACGAATGCCTTAGGGTGAACCAGCCCATCAGGAAGCACTGGAAGTAGAGAAGGAGTTTTATGGAAGAAGGCATGGTATATATAAATTTATCAGGGGGAAGAAGCTCTGATTTGGTTGGGGGAGGTGCACTCAACAGGACATGACCACCTGTATTATTGTCAGGGGTTCCCTCTCCTGAATCTCTCATTGGAATATAAGGCAGGTAATTTGCAACAACGTGGATGGAATTGGAGGGTGTCATGCTGAATGAAATAAGTCAATCAGAGAAAGACATGTATCATATGACCCCACTGATATGGGGAATTCTTAATCTCAGGAAACAAACTGAGGGTTGCTGGAGTGGGGGTGGGGTGGGAGGGATGGGGTGGCTGGGTGATAGACATTGGGGAAGATATGTGCTACGGTGAGCGCTGTGAGTTGTGCAAGACTGTGGAATCACAGGTCTGTACTTCTGAAACAAATAATGCAATATATGTTAAGAAAAAAAAAGAAGATAGCAGGAGGGGAAAAATGAAGGGGGGGAATCGGAGGCGGAGACGAACCATGAGAGACGATGGACTCTGAAAAACAAACTGAGGGTTCTAGAGGGGAGGGGGTGGGGGGATGGGTTAGCCTGGTGATGGGTATTAAAGAGGGCACATTCTGCGTGGAGCACTGGGTGTTATGCACAAACAATGAATCATGGAACACTACATCACAAACTAATGATGTAATGTATGGTGATTAACATAACAATAACAATTAGAAAAAAGAGAATATAAGGCAGGTAGGCATATATTGCACCGCGTAGATGCTCATGACATGATAGATGGATGGATGGATGGATGGATGGATGGATGGATGGATGGGCGGATGGAAAGATGGCTGAGGATAGGTGGGCAATGAGTGGAAGAGTGAGTAGATGAGTAAATAAAGGGAAAGAGGATGGACAGATGGATGGAGGGGGGAGAGTGGGAGGAGAGATGGTTAAGTAGATAGAGGGACAAACAGAAATAGATGAGCAGAGAGCAGGAGGGCTGGAAGGAAACATGGAAGGCAGTGGGTAGAACAATGGGAAAGGAATGGGTCAGAGGACCGAACACTGGCCAGGGGAGAGAAACTCTCCAAGGGAAGGTGAAAGCTCTAAGAACCAGCAATGCCCCCTCCAAGCATGGCCAAGACCGTCATGCCACCCCAACCACAGAAAGGAGAACAGCCTCTCCCAACATAGCGCCTGCCTTCTTTCTCACACTGCCCAACCCAACAACCCTGCCCCCCACCCCGGAACCGATTCCTTATGAAGTCCCCAGTCAAGTCCTGATAGAGATAGTACGTTTATTTTTTAAACAGGAATGAATTATTCAGCACTTCTAAATCCAGAACACATCAAATCTAAAACGACACACACTGTGCTTTTCCCCTCTCCCTGCATACACTTAGAAATATTCTGTAATTTCTTTAAAAGAATAAAATTATTGATTGTGGGTGAATTAGCAACCCAAGAAAGATCCAGATGCAAACAGGAGGTTGGAGGTGTTGCTGGACTGGAGCTCAGTGCCTGAGGAGGGAGTGTGGAAGTCCAAGGATAGGCAGAAAGGAAGGGGTGAAGGGCTAGGGTGGGCTTGAGGAAGGGGAGGCATGTGTGCAATGTTGGCGCTGAGTGGGGAGAACTGTCCACCCACATCAGTGCCCCCCACCAGCAGCATCACAGGTACGGACTCTGCCAGCAGATCTGGCTGGGTGAGGGGGCCCAGAGACCCCTTGAGAACATGCCTAGCTCTGGTGGGGCGAGTGGTGGGCTCTGGTTCGTCAGCAATATCACAGAATGCTGGCCCTGAGCCCGAGAAGAGACTGGAGTCTCTGGGGCCCTCAGCTCTTGGCTCTGCTTCTCATGGCTGGTTCCCGTCGACGGGAGAGTGGACACCTCACACCCAGCACTTGTCCTGACATATGCGCTTCCCTTGAGGAACCAGGACATTCTGAATGCTTTGAACCTCACCAAATCGTCTCCCCTTATGTTCCTGGCCTTTCCAGCAGGACCCTCATGAAACCACATGAGGTGGGAAGAGCCAAACCAGAGCGTCCTCGGCAACTCGACAAGGCTACACCCCATCGCTGACGCTTCCGCCCTCTACCCTGACCTGTAGGTCTGCAGGTTTTCGGAAGCCCCCACCTGGGAACGAGGAAAAGGGGCTCGGGTGGGGGAGTGCTGCATATGGCGGGACAGTGGTAGGTTCCTGGCTCTCTCAGGTGTCAGGCGACAGAAGGTTCCAGAAGCTTAGTGTGAGCTCCCAAAACTCTGATGACTTCACCCACAGAGCATTGACTAGATGCAATGAGAGCGGAATTTCAGGGAAAAGGCAGCTCCTTATGAATACTGGGGCACTCCCAGCGGGCTTGGCCAAGGGTCAGGGTTTAAAGGCACCCCCCCCTCCCCAGAAGCGAGCGTGTGATTCCTGCAACCCCAGCCCAGAAGGAGCTGAAAAGTCCCTGAGGCAGCAGGACTAAGTCCCACAAAAACAGAAATCTGTGAGAACGGGCAGAAAAGCGGAATGGTGTCTTCTGATTGCCCCTCTGGGAGTCAGGCCTCGGGAAATAACCTGAAGTAAGGAAGAAATATCTTTCTGCACAGAGATGCTCATCACAGGATTTTTTATATTAGAGAACTATTGGAAATAACTTGAATGCCAATAATAAAGGAATCGTGAAGTAAATTATGGCACCTCATTCCAGGGCAAGCAGGGGCAATGAGGCACGGTGGTCATAAACTACATGGGCATTTAGCAAAATGCACATCACGTGAGGCCAAGGAAAAGAATTTAAAACTGTGGGGACAATTATGACAATTATGAAATGACTGTATAGTGAAAAAAAAATGTATTTGAGAGGGGAAGCTAAAAAGCGAGGTCACCAAAAGGTGAGCACATGGTTTGTGTTGGACTGGGGGTTGGGGAGAGCTCGGGGGGTGTAGTGGTGGCTCCATTTTCCACTTCCTCTGTTTGCCAAATTTGTGGCACCAGACCGAGACTTCTTTTGTCATTTGGAACTACAAATGTGGGGAGCAGAGTCGTAGTGCAAACCCCAATTTTCTGAGGGTTCAGGGAAGAGCAAGCTCAGAGAAGGTGGCGAGCCCAGAGGAGGGGGGATGTGCACGAATGAGGGGGGCTGCAGAAAAACAAGGCACAGTTTCCCGACAGCAGAGGCTGGCTTCCTTCCCCCACAACCACCAGGAGGACGAGGCGCAGGGCCCCAGAGGGGAGCCTCCTAGGATGGCCCACACCCAAGGGGAGCAGATGCCGAGATGCACATGTCCGTGTCACCAGCATGAAGCCCAGGAGGACAGGATTATTTCTGTGTGCCCCCTGCTGCACTCCAAACATGGGACACATACTAATCCCACACTGGTAATTCATACATATTACTTAATACCTGTGATATGGCTTGATGGATTGAAATACACCTGTGTGTTCGAGGATACGTCCAGCGCACAGTGGGCCTTCCATACTGTACACAAATCAAACGAGAAGCCTGGATTCTGCTTTGAGCCAAGTCAAGGGGAGATCTGAATGCTGTTTAACGGGGGAAATTAGTCTGGAAACCATTAGGGTAGCCCAGGTCGGGAAGGGGAGCCTTTAGGCTTCTGTGGACCCCAATTTCCCCAAGACTGTGTATGCTCTCACCATTCCATCCCCAGGGCCACCCCAACAGGGCTTCACACATCAGGCCAGACTCTGCCTCAGTTCCTCTCACCCCCAAGATGCTGTGTGCTCTTGCCTGGCATCCAGGGGCTAAAGAAGACCTTAATGAATCAAGAAAGTATAATTTACTCAGCAGCAGTACATTACACGATTTCTCTGAGAAAGACCGAAAACACTCCTTAGGAATAGAGCCCAAAGACTTGGATTAAAATTGACTAGAGTGAGTCCACTATACTTCTTTTTTAAAATGAGAAGCCACTAATTCAGTTTAAAACATTGCTAGTTCCTGGGACATGACTTGCGGTGTTCAACCGATGTGATTTCTTTCATCATCAACCTCCAACTGTCCCCCCTTCAAGTCAGCTTCTCCCACCGAACTCCATCTCACCAAGGTTGGTAGAATGTTTGGAAAGGAACAGATGTCAGAACATGGGGCGTGCCAGTAACACTGATGGGAGCCAGTGATTTCTTCCCCATCCAACGGCACGAGGATGAAAAATAATCAGGCCTGTATACAGTCACGCAAGATTTACTGAAACATTAATGGCTATAAAAAGTAAGAATATACAAAGCTATCTCCACTTTTTTTCCCCCAAAAACATCACTAAGGGCAGTGCCTTATTTTATTTCATTTTATTTTACTTTAATTTGTGAGAAATTCGACTACAAACTGAGAGGTCTCCATACTTTTAAACCCTCAAATATCCACACAAACACAGCTGATGGTATTGATTAATGTTTATTAGCTCGTTCCAAATATATTTGCATCTTAGTCAATTCTGCCATTTAATAATTTTGCTAAATCTCAAAAATGGAGATGCAATCTTGCCTTTAAGAAGGCAGCCCTGCTAGTTATTTACAGATTGTAACATTTACATAAGAGTTTGGTTTAACAAGAGATATAAATATAGATAAAACCCTTAGGACTTCATTCTTTAAACTGCCCTCTAAAAATCTGCCCTGCAATTTGCAAACTGAATTTTGTGCAGACTATTCTTGGAAGCCTTTGTGAATTAGGGAGAACTAACTCAAAGCAAGGGCTGGCTAATCACAATTTTGCAAATTGTACGTAGCAATCATCCTCACATTGTGAAATTCAGATCTATAAAATGCTGATGTTTTAAAGTTGAAAAATAAATTAGCTCACTAGAACTATTTCGCAAAAAAAAATCAGTCTGAGGCTTTACAACTAAATTATTTGTTTAAAAAAATTAAAAGATAGTCACATTGGTGGCAAATAATAAATAAAGGCAGAATATCACGCCAGCATGTTCCTGCCACAATCATCCCTCCAATGGAGAGGGCTCCCCGCCGGCGTCCCCAGCTTCAAGGCACCTCCTATAAATACTCACCTGCCCGCAGCACGTAGATTCTGAAACTCCCCAGAATACACTTGTGGCCACGCCGGGACTTCTATTTTAAGCGCCTCCAGTGTATCTGTCTACGATCTGGAAAACGCTCTCAGACAGGGAAGGGATCAGTCAACACAGTCTTTGATATGTCATCTATTCGCTTGCTAAAGCTGATTCACGTCTGTCCAGTCAAAGGAGTTGGCAGTCAGCATTGGTTTATTTGCTAAAACCAATGCCGTTTGGGTTACGAAAACTGTAATAATGCCGAATATGAAGGAAGAGAGTTTGTTGCCTCGAGTCCGGCGTGACTGACAGTGGAGTCACCCTAGGTGAAGAAAGCTGACCTCAAAAGGGGAGTCCACTTGCCCACCGAGAACGGGTCACGGGGGACCAGGGCCGTGCGTTCATTCCCACAGAATGTTCTACAGATCATCGCCCTAAGAGGCGAGATATGTAAGCATGCAGGTGCACACGTGTGCACCCACACGCACACAAACACACAGGTGTGCACATACATGCACACGCACACATACACACGCACACGGTATTCCTTCCGTGAGCCCCAGAGCCCCACGCTGCAGCCTACAGACGCTGACACAGGTGAACGCAAAGGCTCAAGCTCATCAAATCCTGTTTTCTCAAACTCCAAGGCCTCTCCACAGCCCTTGGCTCTAGCGGAGTTTTGTGATGTCTAGAATTACTTGACATAAGCCCATAGTTAAAAATACCCTAATTCCTTCGCAAAGGCATCTGCCTGCCCCAGCCATGGTCTGCTCATTTCATTGGCTCTTCTCAGACCAATGTCCGGTTTGCTCCGTTCCTTCCTTCTTGCCAGATTTTACATCAGGCAAAATAAATGCAACTGAGGTCTGATTTCAGATTACTCCATCTTCACTTCTCGTGAGCTCCTCCCAAGCTGCCACAGCACAGCTCTGGGCACACTGTAAGCATGCAATCGAACTGCACCGGCTGTTGGGATTGGCCTCCATGAAGCTCGGGGGGGGGGGGGGGGACACTGGCAGAGATGTGTTTTTTCACTTAAAAAATGACCACAACGTCCTTGGAAAAAGTGGGCCGGATGCGCCAACGTGTGGCCATTCCCCTGCGTCTCACTGTGGAGATGGTGGGACACCAGCTCCACACCACGGAGCTTTGCTTGCTTACCTCAAGCATTCAGCTGCTGAGCCTACAGCTCTGGCATTTTGTGTAACATTGCTTCCAGAAAGCAAATATGTGTATTAGTAAATACCATCAAGATATGATCTGCATTCAAGTGTTTTCTATAGGTAGCTGTTAGAAACAAGAAGAGAAATTGTTGCCTAAGTGGTGAAGAGAGAAAACAAGATGTTGTGGGCATCTAAGGAGAATTAAGGAAACGCCTTAAAATGTTACCTTTTGGCTCTTAATGCTGAGTGTTGACTCAACACCCAGTTACAAGAGAAAGCCTCCAAAGACAATGGTCAGAGGTCACGGAAACTCACCCTACCCTCCCAGGAGAATGCCAGCCCCCGTCTAGCAGGCAAGATGCTCAAGCAGGTGCCCAAGATCCACCACCAGCATCACCTGGAACACTGTGTTCAAACACACGTGCCCTAAGTGTCCCAGAGCACAGAGCCCTGGTGGGGATGAGGTGGGAGGCAGAGGTACCTATTCCCTGGGCTGCTGGCTTTTGGCAGGGCTGTCCCCACATATAGACATGTGGGCACAGGTGCAGGACCCTGGGTCTTGGGCCTGACAAGAAATGTCTTCTCTGACCCCAGAGACACCTATAAGAGGCTCTCCTAACACCTGCGGGGTGACTGGAGACCATGAGACTGGGCTCAAGTCCCAGCTGGGACAGGAGCAGGCTGGCAAACTTCAGGCAAGACCCTAAGCCCCCACTCCTCAGTTTCCTGGTGTGGAAAACCGGAATAATGATACCCACCTTTTGGGATAAGAGGGAGCTCGGCTCCCAAAGAGAACCAGGATCGCTGTGTTATAGTTGTCTTTGCAATGGAGTGGCTGGGGTCATTTTTCTGTGGGGGGAGGGTAATTTTTAATAACAGTATTTTGATATTTATTTTCAAAGTTAAGTTATTAAACTAGAGACAATCAGAGCTTTGCATACCTTAAAGACAATGGGGGGGGCGCTAATCCTCACAATCGAGGGGGCAAAGTGAGGCCTTGCCAGGAACACCTACTCCCAGCCCAGGCTTTGCCTTATGCCATGCTGTGCTTCCCCTGAGCTGCATCCCTGCCTTTATGTCCTCAGGTTCTCCAGGGTCCACAGCCAGGCTCCACAGGCTGCCTCCTAGATGCCAGAGCAGGTAAGGATGTTGGCATCCTACCTGGACCAAGAACAGCCAGGGCTAGAGTCAGCTTGAGATTCAGAGACCTGCAGAGGCCCAAAAAGACAAATAATTTAGTCTTTATGCATGAGAACCAGGCCCCGGAAACTACCTCTGTAACTTCCCAAACTACCTCAACACATACCCAGGATGCCTCCATGGAATGAGAAACATTGCTTTGCAATGTAAGAGGATGATTCATAGCACAGAATACCCTGTTTATGTAGCCCTGGTCTCCATGACCCCTTCCCTTGCTCTAAAGCAGCCTAAAAAAATGTTTAAAATATGTGTAACACAATGGAGTATTATGCAGCCATCAAAAGGAATGAGATCTTGCCATTTGCAACGACGTGGATGGAACTGGAGGGTGTTATGCTGAGTGAAATAAGTCAATCAGAGAAAGACATGTATCATATGACCTCACTGATATGAGGAATTCTTAATCTCAGGAAACACACTGAGGGTTGCTGGAGTGGTGGGGGGTGGGAGGGAGGGGGTGGCTGGGTGATAGACATTGGGGAGGGTATGTGCTACGGTGAGTGCTGTGAATTGTGCAAGACTGTTGAATCACAGATCTGTACCTCTGAAACAAATAATGCAATATATGTTAAGAAAAAAAAAGAAGATAGCAGGAGGGGAAATATGAAGGGGGGGAAATCGGAGGCGGAGACGAACCATGAGAGACGATGGACTCTGAAAAACAAACTGAGGGTTCTAGAGGGGAGGGGGTGGGGGGATGGGTTAGCCTGGTGATGGGTATTAAAGAGGGCACGTTCTGCGTGGAGCACTGGGTGTTATGCACAAACAATGAATCATGGAACACTACATCAAAAGCTAATGACATATGGTGATTAACATAACAATAAAAATTTAATAAAATAAAATATGTGTAACAAAGGGTTAATGCCCAACATATGTAAAGCGCTCTCAAAAATCAATGACCAAAAAAAAAAAAAAAGAAAAATGAAAAAAACTATTAACAAGTGATTTGTAGAAAACACTGGAGTGGCCAATACACATATGAGAAGATAGTTGCACTACTAACGAGGGAAATCCAATTCAAAAATACCAGTTTTTATCCTTCATATTGGTGATCATTTAAAAGAGCAATTATATTCAGTATTGGTGAGGTTTTGGGAAATGAGTACTATGCATACAATACTGGTAGACACACATACATAATGAACATATAAAGTACTACTTGGAAGGGCAATTTGGTGATATCTATCTAAAAATTTAAATACACATATCTAGTGACCTAGAAATATGAGTTCTAGAAATCCATCCTCCAGAAATACTTGAACTTGTTCACTGAAGCACAATGTAGAAGGGAAAATGAAAACTGCCTTAACCTCCATCCACAAGTACATGGTTACACAAGTGCAGATATGCCGCATTACGGAGAATTATACAGAAGAATTATGTGAGGGAGTAAAAGAGCACAGAACAGACTAGAAAACAACAATGGGAGGACTGGGTGAGCATAGAGGCCTCTTTGAGAGACGCCATCGGGGCCGAGGCCTGCAGGTAAGGAGCTGGCAGGAGGGGTGGACAGGGGGATGGGGATGATGCACCCTCCACGGTGCCATGACCAGAGCTAGGCACGCTGTCGGCGATCGGGAACCATATGTCTGGAGGACAAGCCAATGGCCATCCCAGCCAGCAGCGGCTCCCCCCAGAGGAAGGAGCGGGCTTGAGCACAGGACACACCGGGATGCCCATCTTGTGCCTACTACCCCTGGCTTGTTCCCCCAGACACAATCCTCTTTTTAGAATGAGCAAAGGCCATGCCGACCCCATAAGCCAGGCTTCACCCCATTTCCAGGCATGAGAGAGCATGGCATGAGGGGCCTCCTAGACCTGCATCAGAGCACTTTGCATGGGCTCTTTGCATGCCCAGTGAAAGCCACTTAGGTCAAAATGGAAAGGTGACCCCAACAACATGAACCCAACATCAAGCTCGGCCTCCCAGAGCGCCTTGTGCACAGCCCTGTGCTAATGGGCAGGCAGACAAGGTAGAAGGTAGCATAGCAGGTAACCTTCTGGAAACGGGGCACCTCGAGGTGCAGGCCGTCTGGCAGGAGGCACCTGACTGCACAGCTAAGGCTGACCCACAACAGAACCATCCCGACGGGGCTCGGAGCCCTGGAACAGGGGAGCCCAGTGAACACCACGGCCTACGCCGACGGCCCCCATGCCACACAGTCCACGGCCCGCACGGGCCTGCCCAAGACTCTACCCCACAGGGAGCCCTCAGTGCGCTTTCAGCTCAGTTCACTGGCCTCCAACGGGGGCCCAGGGTCGCCACCCCTTCACTCTGAAGTCTATGCAGGAGGAGGGCAAGGCCCTCTGCCAACTGGCAGGCCAAGAAGACAGTGTGGACCCCCAAGAGCAAAGGAAACGTACACTTAGGACCCCAGCAAGGCAGAGTCACCCCAAAACGAGGGCACTTGAAACAAATAATTGGGGCCGATATTCCTAAAAAGAGTTATCAGGGTCATCACCACGGCAACACCAGACCTTTGCTGGCCTTCTCACACCTCTGTTATGGCCTGGCACTGTTTTCGATCCTCAGGCACACACAGCTAGGAGTGAGGGAAAGGCCTCCAGCGCCTTTCTTTGGCCACATGAGAAGACCTTTCTGTTGGGAGACTTAATTTCACCTACTGGTTTTTCTTAGAGGGGGGTCCCCACCTATATATGCTGAGGCGGGTGAAAAACCTGGACCCAAGGCCAGCAGCCCCACTGAGCCAAGGACTCTCGTGAAGCCATCTTTGGCCGAGGCCCCCAGCAATGCTGGGACCTCCCGCCTGGGAGGATCGGCCCTGAGGCCCTCACTCCTGTCACACTGGAAGACTTGGGGATACTGTGGCACCAGTGTGAGAGTGAAGGGTCCTGGGGAGGGGAGCCTGGAGCTCCAGGGGCCCAAGGGACCACCACGGAGGCTGTGGAAGGGGCAAGCTTCTCCCTGACTCCTGGAAACAGGGCTATGTGAGGCCAGGCTGGGGTTCCAACCTGACCTGGCTGAGGCAGAAACCACGGGAGGGACATAGGGCAGGAGCCCTGAGCAGAGGCCAGCCCCCATGCTGGATTTCCTTGGGGGTCCCCCTTCCCCACTCAAAGTTATTTAGCACCAGCAGGAGGCCCGGGGAGTGGGGAGGAGGCCCCCTCCACCAGGGGAGAGTTGACCAGAAAGCTCATTATACAAGGCACCTGGGTAATAAACTATCAGCAGGCCACCCTGTTATCTGGGCTAGCCTGGCCTCCGTTCAGGCTTCACATGGCTGCAAAGACCATCACGGCTCCAGGACAAGGTCCCTGTGAGGCCCGCAGGGCTCTGTGCTGCCGTGGCCCTGTCCCCCTCCCTCAGCCACATCTGAGAACAACACATGACACCTGGCATGCTCTGCTATGAGGCTTACTTCCAGCAGGATCTGGAAAGCTTGGGTCTTTTCCTTCGATAAGAAGGAGAAAGGTCTAGAAAGTATGGCTGTCATTATGCCTGGGGACTAGGGAAGCCCCAGCCCTGCAAAAAGGG